>NC_066581.1:511838302-512018302 GCF_024323335.1 Lathyrus oleraceus
GAAGCCACACCCGTGAACATCTCACCTCCTCTCTCCAATCAGATCGATATACCTATCATTGACACACGTTTTAGTGATATTTCTTCTTCAGATGATTCCTCTATTGAGATAGAATTCTTCTCTAATAAGGATCCTTTTGTAATTGAACTTTCCTCATCAGTGTTTGACTTAGAAATGAATACAGATATAAGAACCCCCACTAATTAATCTGAAAATACCCCATTGAGATCCTCACTTGATAGGCATTAACATATATATAATCAATATTTGTGGAAGGTCTAAGTTTTTTATGAGGCAGGTTGTCACAACATGTGTCACCCTGCTGAAAGCAATGTATTATAGGATCGATTCATGGATTGGTCCAACTTGTGGTTCAGTTTCCTCAAAGATCTTTCCTCTGAGGTTGCTCTGGGAAAGTTCACAGTCAGACATAATCATTGTGCATAACTATTGAAATTCTGGTGTAGTCAGAATTCAGATGTTCTACTCCAAGTCATGACATCTGATCTAACCTTGTAATTAATACAGCAAGACAGTTATTAACCATTGTACTAATATGCACACGTTCACAGATGTCACGACATCTCATTCTATGTCACCCTAGAATGGATGAACACCTGGTTCTGTGCATCAGGAAGAATGACTCAACTGAGATCTATCCTAGCACTCACTTCTGTTGTTTTCTTACTCAGTTATCAGCATGATGTCTTACTGTTGATTTTGGACATCATCTATTACATTGTTCCAATGTGTTTGTCTTTTACATGTATTTCCTGAATGAACACGTTAATCTAATTACCACTTATTAGATTGCTAACAACTAGGCTATTTGTTAGGTTCATTAATTGTAGGTTAGTAGTTTGTTTCCTGGATTTTAGCTCAGCTGTTGAATCCCTGAAGAATAGCCTGAGAAAATTACTGAAACAGAAAAACCAATCAACCTACACTTTAGCACATGCTGTTGGGAATGAATGTCACAACATTCAGTTCAACAACCAGAACATGTGCTGGTTCTGTTATGTTCCTGGAAACGTACTGTGCTAAGTTTGCAGTACTGTAAAAGACCAACTAGTCTCTACTTCAGTATCAGCTTTCAGGATCAACTGTCAACACATCCAGTTTGACAGTTTCACAATGATCCTTCGGCCAGGTCTGTTATCCTTGAAAAGAACAGACTTAAATAAATACTGAACTGAAATCAACCTGCTTATTATTCAGTATACGCTGTCACTGATGAATGTTACAACATGTTGTTTGACATTCAAACAGAAGGCTATATACCAGATCTGTTATCATCTTGATAAGCTGACTGGAATACCAGCTGAGTTATGACAGTAATAAACACATGCAGAAGAAAAACAAACACAGGAAATTATTAACCCAGTTCAGTCCAACATGACCTACATCTGGGGGCTACCAAGCCAGGAAGAAGATCCACTATTAGCAGTATTAATTCAGAGTTAAACTCACCCGTTTACAACTCTTCACTTAATCCCTACCCAATGCAATCTATACCTAGGAACTCCTAGATAGAAACCTCCAGTTTCCATTCCTATCACTACAAATACAATGTAATGTTAACACACCTTGAACTTGCTTCACAGCTTCATTCAAGAACAAAATCACTCTTGCCTACAGGCTTTGAGTTACAAAAACTCTCAGCTTTTACCACTGAGAAACATATGGTAACCTTCCCACAAGTTGGGAGGTTTACCTCACACACACCCCCTAAAAATTCATTCTAAGAGGCTTACAAATACTAGGTTACAATGTGCTATTTATAACCTAATCACCCAACTGGATTTGGGCCTTCAGAAATCGCAGCAGACTTGTTCTTTGCTGTTACAACTTCAGCAGAAAAATTCTGCTACAAACAAGGTCTTCAATCCTAGAATCTCTCCATATATATCTCCATATTTTGAGCCTATATATCTTTTGATTGAGTCTTCAAGACCTCCACATGGGAGTTAGGATATTCACCAATTATCCTTGCTAATCCCAGAATAAATACTGAATTAATTAATTCAGTTTTCTACACATGTACGATGTCACAGGCATGATGTCGTGACATCGTACATGACATGTTGGTCCAGATGTTGAACTTCTTCAACCCAACATATTAAAACAACAGAGATGATTACATTATTTGTTTTACAAATTTAATGCCAATCCTAAGGAATTAACAATCTCCCCCTTTGGCAAATTTTAGCTAAAACAAATAAACAATACACTGGACAAAACACCCCAATTTGGGAATGCTCTTCATCTCTGTCATTGGCTCCACCACCACAAACACCAGAGTTGGTGTACATGGGGAAGAAGAGGTACACGGATCAGTTGTACCAGAACCTTTTCCCTCAACCGGAGAGCTTCCGGAAGAATATGTAATACTTAGTACATAGATAATGTAACTCAGATCACAAGACACAACTGTCCTCTTAACTCAGATCACAAGACACAAGTGATATACCCAGTTGGTGGATTTTGTGCCTGACACCAACTTCTGTTTGCTACCACAGTCAGCTTGCTTCTGGTACATTCTCAACCCCAGGACTGTATTTCTCTCCCCCTTTTTAGCTAAACATTTGTAAAGGCACCCCTCACAAAACCAGATCCAGGCGCAGCTTGCCCAAACCTTAACATACCCCATGATTCTGAGGGAATGGAGTGTTTCTCTTGTGAGAAGAAGAGGGCTATTACATCCTTTAAATAGTCCAGCCCGTGCTTAGGAATTAACGGTAGGAATTAATGCTTGGTCAAGATTCATTAATTTTTGTTGAGAAACAGTCAGAGAATCACCAACATAATCTCAGACTATCTTTGAATACATTTTATAGCTCTTGACTGTTTCTTTTCCAAAACAGCAGTTCCAGTGCATGGAGACTATTCCATATATGCAGTCAGACACGTTGCACGCGATGTCTTAACATTCCACGCGGCTTTTTCCTGCATTCTGCCAGTATTCAACATTTCCCAAGGTTCCTGTCATACCTCCAGTAGAGACTTGACATCTGGCACTGCTACAGTCAAATTCCCACACTTCAGCAGATGGTTACTCCCCCTGTACCACACAGCTGTAGCCATCGGGCTTATTCTGATTCATCAGAATTTGACACAACACCCTTATAATTCCTAATGACTCAGAAGGAATTTATAGCATTGTCCAGGGCAATGTCATGACATCCGGTCAGACATTCTTCTGCTCACTCAACCTTGACATACATCACAGCATCCTGATAACTGACAAGGTGCCATATCTAGTTATCTGAGAATACGTAGGCCACAGGCTTGATGATTTCTTGCAGCACACAGACAGAACTCCCCCTGTCCTGAACAACCCACTCTCCTCTTGAAGCTTGGAGATCACACATGGGCATATCCAACATACCAAAGTTGGACCTTCACATACTTCCTGATTCAAAGAGAATCCAGACCACTAGATGAATGGAAAACATAAGACGCATCTTCATGTCTTCAAGAGCACACCCTCTGTTCAACCCTCTTAGCTGAACACATTCACACTCTGTGTCAATCTCTCTTCTAACCAGACCAGAAGCCCACTTCACAAGATGTTCTAACATCAGTTGGGACATCCTTCACAACAAGGGGCACCATCTGATAGTCTTCAGATATCACTGAGTCACCAGCTTTGATCAAGAAGACCCCAAACACAAATTGGGACATATACATTTTCATCCCATTACAAGAGATAATCTTCCATAGATGGCTCAGAACTCCTACCACAAGCTCCAAGGGATGAATAGAAAACACCTCCTTTTGTCTTCAACTTAATACTTTTATGCTCAAAAGTAATTTGTCTCAGACTTTCCTCAAGAACAATCAGCTGCCATATGTTGATTATCTTGATTCTTCGAACTCACTTCTGAGGTAGACCAACTGCCACTGGTGGATTACCTCCTTCATGAATCCTCATATGAAAAGGTCAAATGCTGCTTTTTGACCTCCCCAAGTTCATCAGACTTCTCCCAAAGATATTCTGACCTTCCAAGTGAGATTTGAACTTCAAGTTACATGTTGATCAAAGCATGTAACATCTTCTCCAGCCAGCAACTCCTAAGGACTGCAATGAGACCGACCCTTTCGAAGTACCCAATCTACAACTCTGTAGACCCTTCTATCTTAAGTTGATGTGCCACTTCACCAACTAAGAATCTGATGTTAAACCAAATGTCACAACATTGTGTTTAGACATCTAGCTGTAGAATTCAGCTCCTTCTTCTGCCACTTGAAAGAACTTCCTCCCTTCACAGAACAAGAGTTCACTGTTCTCATAGACTTGATTGTGGAACCAAGTTTGAGTAAACAACCTCCATCCTGCAGATTTGCAGTGAAGTCATCCAAGCTCACACCTTGATGAATCCCTGCTTCTTCTCCAAAGACCTCAGACACTCTGATGCATGAGTCTTCAGAAGGACCAGTTAGACACTAACCCTTCAGCTATACCAAGGATACCACTTCCTAAAGTAAGGCTGTTTCCATGATGTCAAGACTGCTGCCACTTGTTCTTGACTCCACAGTGTGCATAAGCTAGTGCACTTCCTTACCTAGATCAGAAATAAACTGATCCAAGTAACCACCATCAAGACTCTGGTGTCTTCTTCTTCTTGTACATACCAAGTCTGAACATGTTTCTTGCCAGGGAACCTTTTCAGAGATCATATGCTTTTGCTGCCACCAAAGAGATAGATCATGAGCCAATGTACTATCCTTCCTATGATTCTGCACAGGGTCTTGAAGAAGAGATGTTCCAACATCTTTAAGAGCATCAGATATCTTGAGCTCCAAGGATAATCAATTAAATACTTGTACTTGGTACAAGCTGACATTGATCTTAAATCCTTTCCCAATATTCCTTTCAGATACTTCCACCATAAGACTACTTTGAACATACTCTTCTAGTGTCAACATCTTCTGCTTGCAAGCACTTCAACAGTTTTGAAAATCTTCTCAGATTAAATTCACCCTTAGGAATGAGAAAGATGAATTCTTCCTTGTAAATGTGTCACACAACCACCAGAACCCATGTGACACAGGTCAACAGCCAACCAGACCTTAGGCTGACCAACTGTGAGGAGGTTAACCAAAACTCCCCCTCAAATTAACAATCATGGAAACTTCACACCAATATCCATGCATTGTACAGACATGTCTCAATATGACATACTCCATCCCTACCAGTGGTAACTAACTCTATGAGTTATACCTACGCATACTCCTATCACACCAATCAGACTTTAGCTGACCATAAGTACTAGAGGAACACCAGTCAATAGCAGATATGCATTGCCAGAGCATACTACATCAACCAACCTATGAATCTTCATATTCTCACTCCTTGAAAGAACTGCCACTTCTGATCGTGGTGCTTGAGTAGCAAGATTCATGGTCCCAATCCTCTTAAATGAAGTAGCAGTCAGGTTACCCCATTGTTGACTTCTAACATCCAGAGGACTTGTCTTCCAACACTCCATAGTACTCCAGAGAACAGTTATCCAGCCCTGATCAATCTACAGGAGTAGGACAAGCAGCAGGAAATTGCGCAATGTCACATCTCACCCAGCTCTACTTCTAGAAACCAGACCTCTACATGTGACCTTCTTGAGCATACACACAGTTGACCCTACCCTTGTCAACTTAGCCCACACAGATGTCTCCTCTTCCAGGTCAGGAGTAGGTTCCAAACAAGAGTATCCCTTTGTTTGACACCTAAAAACATCTGTTCTTCAACCAGCAGCTGCATACTTGTTGAACAACATGTTATAACATCACATAGAACATAGGTTCCACCTCCTTGGAACAAACCCTCCATGAAATACTTCAAGGTCTTCATATACACTACCCAAGAGTGTAAAAGAATCAGTGATCAGGTGATTCTTACCATCCTGACGTGAGAACATCATGATGAGTGGACTTGAGGGGACTCAAGTAGCTTTGACATCTTCAGAGGTTATGATGAAATCTTGAATACAGCAGCCTTTCATCCACATGAGGGGAAACTACATCAGAGTTTGAGTTTTGCCAGGTATTATGCAGCGGAAATCATAATACAACTCAACCTAAGAACACACTTTTCACCAGATCAGCCTCCAAGTCCATACCAAGTTTGAATGTGATTCAATACTGGCACAGATGTCCCATCCAAAGGCCAATTGCCAACCTCCAGATACAGGTACACATTATTCCTGTCATGAACAGTCCATCCACCTACTTCAAGGGACCATACAGGGAAATTACAGAACCTTCCACTGGTTCCAACATAACTTCTTGCAAGATACCAGAAAGTATCACCCATGGATCTCATCCAGAAGCAGAACAGGATGCCTGCTCTGATACCAATTGAAATTCTGGTGTAGTCAGAATTCAGATGTTCTACTCCAAGTCATGACATCTGATCTAACCTTGTAATTAATACAGCAAGACAGTTATTAACCATTGTACTAATATGCACACGTTCACAGATGTCACGACATCTCATTCTATGTCACCCTAGAATGGATGAACACCTGGTTCTGTGCATCAGGAAGAATGACTCAACTGAGATCTATCCTAGCACTCACTTCTGTTGTTTTCTTACTCAGTTATCAGCATGATGTCTTACTGTTGATTTTGGACATCATCTATTACATTGTTCCAATGTGTTTGTCTTTTACATGTATTTCCTGAATGAACACGTTAATCTAATTACCACTTATTAGATTGCTAACAACTAGGCTATTTGTTAGGTTCATTAATTGTAGGTTAGTAGTTTGTTTCCTGGATTTTAGCTCAGCTGTTGAATCCCTGAAGAATAGCCTGAGAAAATTACTGAAACAGAAAAACCAATCAAACTACACTTTAGCACATGCTGTTGGGAATGAATGTCACAACATTCAGTTCAACAACCAGAACATGTGCTGGTTCTGTTATGTTCCTGGAAACGTACTGTGCTAAGTTTGCAGTACTGTAAAAGACCAACTAGTCTCTACTTTAGTATCAGCTTTCAGGATCAACTGTCAACACATCCAGTTTGACAGTTTCACAATGATCCTTCGGCCAGGTCTGTTATCCTTGAAAAGAACAGACTTAAATAAATACTGAACTGAAATCAACCTGCTTATTATTCAGTATACGCTGTCACTGATGAATGTTACAACATGCTGTTTGACATTCAAACAGAAGGCTATATACCAGATCTGTTATCATCTTGATAAGCTGACTGGAATACCAGCTGAGTTATGACAGTAATAAACACATGCAGAAGAAAAACAAACACAGGAAATTATTAACCCAGTTCAGTCCAACATGACCTACATCTGGGGGCTACCAAGCCAGGAAGAAGATCCACTATTAGCAGTATTAATTCAGAGTTAAACTCACCCGTTTACAACTCTTCACTTAATCCCTACCCAATGCAATCTATACCTAGGAACTCCTAGATAGAAACCTCCAGTTTCCATTCATATCACTATAAATACAATGTAATGTTAACACACCTTGAACTTGCTTCACAGCTTCATTCAAGAACAAAATCACTCTTGCCTACAGGCTTTGAGTTACAAAAACTCTCAGCTTTTACCACTGAGAAACATATGGTAACCTTCCCACAAGTTGGGAGGTTTACCTCACACACACCCCCTAAAAATTCATTCTAAGAGGCTTACAAATACTAGGTTACAATATGCTATTTATAACCTAATCACCCAACTGGATTTGGGCCTTCAGAAATCGCAGCAGACTTGTTCTTTGCTGTTACAACTTCAGCAGAAAAATTCTGCTACAAACAAGGTCTTCAATCCTAGAATCTCTCCATATATATCTCCATATTTTGAGCCTATATATCTTCTGATTGAGTTTTCAAGACCTCCACATGGGAGTTAGGATATTCACCAAATATCCTTGCTAATCCCAGAATAAATACTGAATTAATTAATTCAGTTTTCTACACATGTACGATGTCACAGGCATGATGTCGTGACATCGTACATGACATGTTGGTCCAGATGTTGAACTTCTTCAACCCAACATATTAAAACAACAGAGATGATTACATTATTTGTTTTACAAAATTAATGCCAATCCTAAGGAATTAACAACTATTGAGAGATGTTGCTAAGTTCCCAAGTAGGACTAAGTTTTTGGCGCTCCCTGTACCATATCAGAATGAAGTTGGAACCTCTATTATTCAGAACGTATCCACCTCACTGGTACTCAAAATTTTTAGGATTTTTTTCTTTGAACATAACTTGGTTATTCCTTCTGAAGTTGTAGCAACTTCTGGAAATATGCAGATCTTAGATTCTTAGCATGAAGTCATAACAATTTCTGAGAATGCACAGAAATCAGAACCTCAACATGAAGTTGGGACAACTTATAGGATTGCATCTTTTGAACCCCTTGCTTATGAGGTTATTACTTATGTGATTCTAAAGACTCTAAATGAGCTGAAGAATGAGAATGAGGTAGCAAGGATCAGGTTGGATTGCCAAGATGAGACCAACAATCAGATTCCGAACATGTTATCAACAATCATTTCTAGACTTGCACCCCAACCATAAATATTGTTTAATTTTTTTGTGACTCTGTCTATCTTTGTAACACCTCAAAATTTGCCCTCCTCTCTTG
The DNA here is from genome assembly GCF_024323335.1 of Lathyrus oleraceus. Taxonomy (NCBI): domain Eukaryota; kingdom Viridiplantae; phylum Streptophyta; class Magnoliopsida; order Fabales; family Fabaceae; genus Lathyrus; species Lathyrus oleraceus. Next base: position 511,846,925 of record NC_066581.1, read on the forward strand.
GGACTAGCTTAGTATATTTCATTTCATTTTGTAAGACATTAGTCATTGCATCTTTGCATATCATGTGAAATAAGCAAGTCATCCTCCTAAGTCTTGTTCAGAAGATAAAGAGGTTAAAAGATTCAAGTCTGAGGGTTTTGTTGAATTGATCACTAGCCATCTGAGGGTTTGTGTTCCAATTAGGGTTTCTTGGTTCCTCAAGGAGGTTGTTCTTTATCTTGGTTGAAATGGTACATCACCATCATCATGGTCTTATCATCATCAAGAGGTTCATTGTGCCTGATCATTTTCCTTGGGATTAGGGTTTTGACCTCTGGTCAACCCTAATCAGTTGAATTATACCAGTCAGGGTTTGGCAGGGAGATGGGGTCTTTATGAAGATGGGTATAATCATATGGTTTTAATGAGCTTGTACAAGCTAGGGTTTCATTTTGGAGCCATTTCATCAGGAGGTTGAGGCTCAAATTCATCTGTGCATGACCAAGTCATCTATCAACTGAAAAAGTCAACCATAAGTCAACTGTTGGATTTGGAGGTGGGAGATGGTTAGAAATACTTCATTCATGTTCAAACAAGTCTCATTTGACATTTCAAACATCATCATGGAAGAAAATAAAGTCAGGACAAAACTTTCCAAAAATGGAAAGTGACTTATAATTCAAATTTGCCAAAAATGGAAAGGTTTTCTCCTCAAGATTACATCATCAAAAATGCTTCAAATGAAATTTTGTTGAACATGAAAGTTGTAGATCTTGTTCTCCCATTTCCAAAAAGTCCAAGAACATGAATTTCTCATGTATGGTTGAGAAGATATGGATCAATCATGGTCAAGCAAATTTGAACTTCACAAGTGCATAACTTTTGAACCATAAGGCCAATTGAAGTGGTTCTTTTTGCAACATTCTTGTTTTGACATGTACTATCCAACTCATGCATCATAAGCCATGCATTTTGATCACAAAAATATGTGCATTTTCATTTGAATTTTGGAGGGAAAAGTCAAATTCAAAAGTTAAGCATTGTTTTCACTCCCAAGCATTGCATTTGGCTTCCACATAGCATTTCAAGTGAATTTCCCATGCATTTCGTGTACTGTAGCATTGGCATGCATTACATGAGGGTGAATTGACAAATTGGCATTACACTTCAATTTCACTAATTACTTTGGCATTGCTTAATTGTGATTAACATACATCATTAGCACAACATATATATAGCTAAAGCATAACTGTTTTCATGATTAACAATTCATAATTTCCAGATCTAGATCCATTTTCACAATTTTCTTCATTTGGTTCTCTCACTTTTTCATCAAAATTCTTCATATTCATTGCCTTGTTCTTGATTAATCCTTCATCCACAAGCATAATTGAGCCTATTGGAAGCAAGATTCAGAGGAATTCTTCAAGATTCGAGGACTGTTGAAGCTCACCTCCATCAATGGCAGTTGGATTTTTTGGTCAAATTAAGCACGATTAACACTCAAAATTTCCTCCATTCATTCATCCAAGAGCTAAGGAGCATCTGTTTGCGTCTTACCAAGCCTGAAAGCATCGATTCCACTTCTGCACATCCTTGAAGGTCAGATTTTGAATGCTTTAATTCATGAAATTGATAGATGCATGTTGTAGATCCTTTAATGCTGATCACACTGAACTTTAGATCAATGATTTTCATGGAGAAATGAGGTAGATATGGTAGATCTAAGTTTGGTACATGAAAATGTTTGGCTTCGAATCTTGGAACATAGGATGAATTAGCACAAACCAAGCCTTGATCCTTAATGTACGTGGAAAGATGAACACGTTGATGTATTTGTTTTGCATTTCTGGCACAATTGTTCTTGACCTGGAAAATCACGATAAACATGATGAAGAACTTAGGGTTTCTGTTCCAGAAATTTTGTTTGATCCGTTTTAGCGCTTTTTGCATGCGTTTCTATGTTTATCGCCATGCAGTGGTCCAGCGTGTAGCTTACATGTCAAACTAATTGGCTCTCATTCATTTGCCTTGCCACGTAATGTTAATGAAACGGCGCATTTCATTGTTAAGGGCGCTCAATTTGAATTCCTCTGCAGTTCGATCCTTGGCTCCATACATTTCCAAATATTGCTTTACATTATTTCCATTTTATGCTATCCATGTTCATGCATGCTCACATTTGTTTTTTTATTTTTTCCATTCATTCAAAAAATCATAACTCCATGAATAATGATCCAAATGGCATGGGAATTTTTGCATGTTGTTCCTCATGATTTCTAGTTTTTTATGACTATTTTTCCAGAAATTGTGCACGGTTGGAATTTAATTTTGCTTAGGGATTGTTCACATGTGTTCTATCTTGTACCTTGCTTGCCATTTGCTTCATGAAATGATGAGATTTTATCCAATGCTCTTGAAACTTTGCATGCTTAAACTAGACATCCTAATTGACATTTTGGTGTTGAGTTTGCATTTTTAGCATTTATGGTTGTTGAGTTATGATCTGTTTAATGTAGGTGTGACAATGTGTGTCACACCATTGCTTGCTCAACTTGTTGGTTTTTTTGCCATGCCAATTAAATGCCAAATGATGTGATTTTTTGCATGATGCTACTTCTGGATGTTAGGATCGATCATGAATGTTTATAGAATTTTTGGAATGATTTCTGATTTGTTTGAGATTTTCCTTTCTGGCTGATCATTTGTGGACTTTTGGATAGTCATGAACTTCAATGATTTGTGAAATGATGGTTGTGTATCATATGAATGTGAAATTTTGCACATTGTTTCTAGACACTTTGAAGTTTATTTTGGCTTTGGTTTGAGGCATTTATCATTTGTCAATTCTGTTTTAGGCTTGTGCTAAGTTGATGTAGCATTTTGTGCCCTAATTGAGCTTGTTTGTGCTTACCTTGCCTTATGGAATTTATTTGCCATGCTTAGACTTGTCCAAATGCCTTGAATTTTGGTGTGATGATCATGTGATGTGTGCTGTTTAGCCATGAGTTTTATTGAGGTTTATTGAATAATTTTGGAATTAATGTGGATTTGTTCATTCTGTTGCTTCAATGAGCTTCCAACTTGTATGCTTTGCCTTATATGATTTGTGAAATGAAATTGGTTGATGCTATTGACATGGGACCACTTGGATATTGTTCTTAATGGATTGAGCTTGATTCATGTCAATTTTCATGTTCTGTTTTGGATTATTTCTCCCACTTTGACCCTAGGCCTTGTCCTAGTGGTTTGTGCTTATGTTTGAGCTTTGTTTTCAGGACAAGAAGCATATGGCCTTGAGGAATTGATTCATTGGCTTGAGTGGCCTATTTGGTTGATGTTGATTAACATTGATTTTTTTTGTAGGATGCTTTTAGCTCATTTGAGTTGAGCTTGTGCCTTGTACATTGTAGCTTGCACTTGTTGTTTGTTTGACTTTGTACAGTTAACTGTTGACTATTGGACTGTCTGATTGACTTTGTGAGTTGTGTACTGACTGAGTTAGATTGTTTTCAGGTACATTTAGTTGCTTAAGTTCATTGTGAAATTGATTTTGCTTTGCTTGGTTGCTTAACCATTTGAGGTATAACTTCACTGACTTCATGTAGTCTGGAAGACCTGTCCTGTTACTTGGGCAGGCACCTGTCTGAAGTCCTCCTTAAGAGGCAATGCTTGTGTTTGTTTATCTTTGTGCCAAGCAGGAAAAGACCTTTGATAAGGCAATTGGCAGATAAAAGAGATGTGTAGTCCATCTCCTGCTATTCAGTGTGTCATCCCTTTTCTCACATTACATGTTGATGCATTGTGGATATTAACCCAAGATCTCTGTTGAGTCAGTCACATGTGGATAGAAGAGTTCCTGCTTTCTGAACTCCCACACCTTCTATTTGAGTCAAGCTCTCCCAGGCCAGGGATAAGAGCTGTGAGGCACACCCCTCACTTCCCATTTCATCTGCTTCACCCTAACTCTCACTGTTAGGGTTAAGAGCTAACATCACCCGATTCCAGTTGGCTTGTGTTTCACAGCCTAACCTTGTGTGAGCCCACTTTGTTTGTATATAGTGTGTGCTATTTGTGTGTATGTTTGCTTTGCTTTGCCTGTTTAGGATAGCTTGCTGCCTGTGCAAGTTAGATAGAAACCTCAACCTAGGACCATGGTGGATTACATGATAACTATTAGGCTCGAGTCAGGCTCCCTTCTAGTTTGTCATTTCCCGGTCTCTGGTTAGGAGAAAGTTTCTCCCCTGTTAAGGGGAACTACGTTGCCCTGATCCTCATACCAGATGAGGTACGTAGGCAGGAGATCGTACGAGATCTCTCCGGGCACCCTTTTTCTTTTTGTGTGTGTTTGCTTGACAGTTGCTAGGCTCGAGTGCCAGACTCCTTAGTAACTTGTTGTGTGTTAACCTTCTTGTGTGTGTTAGGAGATGGATGTAAGCCCAGCGATTGGCATTCCGTATCCTGTTGTTGTGTGCTTGGAGTCCGATATAAGTCCAGCAATTGGCATTTGATTTCCAGTGTGGGTTTGTTTGGTTCGGAGTCTGATGTAAGTCCAGCGATTGGCATTCGGTTTCCATGTTTGCCTGTTTGCGTGTGTTTTGTTTTGGCGTGCGTGAGCCGAACTACGGTAGCTCTAATTCTCATTCCAGATGAGATACGTAGGCATAGGATGCGATATCCTAGCGAGCCCTTTCCCTCTTATCCCACCTGTGTTGTTTCCAGTGTGTGTGTGTGATGTTTGTGAGCAGTTTTAGCAACCTTTTTCTTTCTTTCTGAGCGTGGATCCCGTCGAGTACGACGGATGCGTAGGGGTGCTAATACCTTCCCTTCGCATAATCGACTCCCGATCCCATCTCTCTTTGGTCGTGAGACCATGTCTTTTCCAGGTTTACTTCGAGCGTTTCCTTTCCCTCTTTGGGATAAATAACGCACGGTGGCGGCTCTGTTTGTTTTGTTTTAGCCCGCCGGTTGTTTTTCGCGGATGCGACAATCTTGTTACCTTTTTATTCAATTTATAAAAAGTTTATTTCTCATTTAATATTATTCTTTTTTATTGATGACATGGGGGGAGAAAACGATATTATTTTGATTCTTGTTTTTCCCAATATATAAGTCCCAAACATGTTTAGATTTATTGTATAATCTGTTGTGAATAAAAATTTTCTAAGTATTAAACTCAGGGGGAGATTACAAGCCTTACTCTTTGAAGTTAAGCTAAGAAAATTTTGAAGTCTAAAATTCAGGGGGAGCTTTCAAACCTAACTCTGATTTTTAGTTGATTATTTGCTTTATTAAGTCAAAATTGTTCATTAGATTTATAATGTGTGTCATCATCAAAAAGGGGGAGATTGTTGGAGCAAGTTTGATTCTGCAACTATCCTTGAGTTTTGATGATAACAAAGCATAAAAGAACAATTTTGTTCTCTAATAGTTTGTTGAGTGCGCAGACTCTGAGCAAACTTGAAGTGAAGTAAAGCTAAATTTGATCAAGTAAGAAGCTGAGTGTAGATGACTCTGATCAAGCCAAGATGCTAAACAAAGCTAATCAATCAAACTCTGAACTCTGGTCTTTAAGATACTTTAGATATAGAGACTTTAGACGTTGATAAAAGAGTTTTTGATCATTGGACATCATCACTATTTGAACCAAAGTGATCACTCGAAGTAGTTCTGAAGTTAAAGTCAATTCTGGTTTTTACCAGTCAACACTTCTGAAGTGGATGTCTCTGATGCACTCTGATTCATTCAAGCCTCATTTACTCATTGGAATTTGAAGTCTATTCTCAAGGCTCAAAACTTTGAACATGCGTTAAATCTCTCATATGCAAAAACAATGTTCTAGAGTGTTAAAATGGATGAATAGTTCTTGTGAACCGTAAAAGTTAAGCTTCAAATCAAAAGTATTGTACTTCAAAGGGCTATAAAAGATTTTCTACCAGCTACCCAAGATTTACGGTTGAACCTACCTACATTACATCAGTAGTGTACCTTGAAGAAAGTTCCAATCATATCCTCCAATGGTCTTATTTGTCATCTATAAAAAGGACAGAGGAATTGTGAATGGGTAACGATGATGGATGATTAAACAGAAAAATAAAAGAGATAGAAATCTTTCATGCAAAAAATTGAAGGAACTTTCATGATGAAGAAAATTCAATAAAGCAAATCATCTTCAAGAAATAGAAGATTGAAGAAACACCTTGAGCTTCATTTCAAATATTATTTAGTGTAAACCTGAATTTCTATGTGTGCATTCTACTTGTTAAGAAGCATCCTTGTAAACATAATTAACTTTATTAACAGTTATTAATTTCCTTGAGAGACTAAGTTTAGTCAGGATTCTCAATAAGTCATTGACGGTTAGTCTTTGAGTTGTGTTTCCTTGAGAGACTAGGGTATAGTTAGAATTCTCAAGAAGTCTTAGATGGTTGGTCTTTGTGTTGTATAATCAGTTTGATTATTGGATTAAGTCGTTATTGTAGATGTTTGATTGGCTGCATTTTATGGTAAAACACTAGCTGGATTCTAATGTCTTGACTGATGTCATGACATGCTGTGGAGATGTTTGTTAGACTGCATTGTGTGTTAGATCATCTAACTGTACTCTGATGACTTGACTGATGTCATGACATACTTGAGTAGTATGCTACAGGTTTAGCTAATACAGGACTTACTGAATGTCAAACTAGATGTTATGACATTCATTCCTGTCAGCAGATACTGAGTAATAGAACAATTGTTGTTCTTCTATAACTCAGTATTTACTTTCAGTCTGTTTATCAAGGGAATAACAGACATGGCACAAGGCCTACTGTCTGAATGTCAAACTGGATGTTATGACATTCATCATTGACAGCATATACTGAACAATAGGCAGATTGGTTTTCTGCTACATTTCAGTATGTATCTCAGACTGTTCTTCAGGAGAACAACAGACCATGGCATAAGGCTCTTTGTGTAAATGTCAAATTGGATATTGTGACATTTATTAATGTAAGCTGATACTGAAGTATGGACTGAGTGGTCCTGTACAGTACAACAATTTGTACAATCTGTTTTCAGGAAAAACAGACTTAGCATATGGTCTATGATGTGGACGTCAAACTGAATGTTGTGACATTCATTCCTGACAGCATATGCTAAATTGTAGGTTGATTAGTTTTTCTATTTCAGCAGTTTTCTCAGGCTCTTCTTCAGGAAGTCAACAGCTAAGCTAAAATCCAGGAAACTAATAACTAAGCTACAATTAATGAACCTAACAAATAGCCTATTTGTTAGCACCCTAATATGTGGAAATTAGGTTAACTTGCTTAACCTTAATTTTAGGAGGGCCTGTGTATAAAATTGAATTAGTTAATTCTGTTATGTGTTAACTGATTTAATATTCTGTGATTAGTTAGAATCCTATGTGGCGTTATTTGTGGAGGTCTTGAAGACTCAATCAGAATAAACAGTTTCTAAATATGGAGATATTTTAGGAACTAAATATGGAGATATTTTAGGAACTAAATATGGAGTAATTTAGGAACTAAAAGATTGAAGACCTTGATTGTAGCAGAAACTTTCTGCTGGCTTTGTAACAGTAAAGAAGAAGTTTGCTGCGATTTCTGAAGGCCCAAATCCAGTTGGGTGCTTAGGTTATAAATAGCATAGTGTAACCTAGGTTTTGGAAGCCTCAAAATAATGTAAAAGGGTGTGTGAGGTAAACCTCCCAGCCTATGGGAAGGTTACCATGTGTGTCTCAGTGCTCAAAGCTGAGATTAGTTGTAACTCAAAACTTGTAGGTAAGAGTTTGTTATGGTCTTGAACAAAGCTGTGAAGCAAGTTCAAGTTGTTTATCATTACATTGTATTTGTAGTGATAGGAATGGAAACTGGAGGTTTCTATCTAGGAGTTCCTAGGTATAGATTGCATTGGGTAGGGATTAAGTGAAGAATTACAAACGGGGGAGTTTAACTCTGAATTAATACTGCTGATAGTGAATCTTCTTCCTGGCTTGGTATGCCCCCAAAGTAGGTGATGTTGCACCGAACTGGGTTAACAATTACTTGTGTTTCTACCTTCTGCACGTTATAATTCTGTCTGTTATAAAATAAGGTCAACCTGTAATGCTGTAACAGGTGATGTTCAAATCAATGGTGAGACATCATGCTGTTAATTGTGCAGGCTCAACAGAAGTAAGTGCTATGTTTGATCTCTGTTGTGTCGTTGTACCAGATGGACAGAACTGGGTGTTCTTCCATTCTATGGTGATATAGTAGCAGATGTCGTGACATCTGTGAATGTGTGCTTATCAGTACTGGGTTTTAATTTATATAAATGTCTTGCTGTATTAGTAACAATGTTGGATTAGATGTCATTACTTGGAGTAGAACATCTGAACTCTGACTACACCAGAATTTCAGTTATTGAGAAGGAAAAACCACTAAAGCGGGTGGTCTAGAAGTAGCTTCGTTAACAGTGAACCAGGATAAAAATATTTGTGTTGTTTATCTTTATCATTAACATTGCTCGTTGTATTATTGGGTTGCAATGGTTTTAAATCTAGAAACCTAATTTAACCCCCTCACCTTTTCTTATGCTTCTTGAACCTTCGCGTATAACTCTTTTGATGGTTATCAGCTTTCTTCATATTTTTTGGATCATCTTTATCTTTTCGGTGTTTCTTGAATGATTTATGGTCTAAGAATCCACTTCTCTCTGACTTCTATTCAACAAAGAGGTGTCATACATATTTTTCCATATAGATCTTCATACGAAGCCATACTAATACTTGCATGAAGCTACTATTAAATGCAATTTCAATCAAGGGCAAAAGATCCTTCCAATTTTATCCATATTCAAGCACACATGCTTTTAACATATCCTCTAAGGTCTGAATCATCCTCTCAGTTTGATCGTATGTTTGAGGAAGATTCAATGTGCTGAAACATAACTTCAAACCCATGCCATGTTGAAATTCCGCACAAAATCTTGAAGTAATTTTCAGATCTCTATAAGATACAATACTAGAGGGAATACATTGTAACCTTACAATTTCTACAATGAATAATCTCGCGAGATGAATATCCTTGTATGTGGTTTTCACGACTAGCAAATGGGTTGACTTAGTTAGACTATCCACAATTACCCAAATCGGGTCGCGACCATCGTGCTTACGTGATAATCCTACAGCAAAGTCCATGGAAATACTATCATATCTTCAATGCAAACACAACAGTTTCTAACTCAAGATCACGTGTCATATAATTATCTTCATGAGGTTTCAGTTGTCGAGACACATACGTTACAACTTGGCCTCTTTGCATCAGGACTTAGCCTAGTTCTTTCTTGAAGGCATCACAAAATACTTCACAAGGTCTATTAGGATCTAGAATTATTAAAACATGTATGATAGTTAATTTTTCCTTTAACTTGATGAAATTACGCTCACATTCTAAATCCCAACTAAAAGGAATTTCCTTCTGAGTGTGTCGGGTCATTGGTAAAGTCAACTGCGAAAATCCTTGAATAAATCTCCTATAATACCCTAACATCCTTGAAAAATTCATACTTCTGAAGCATTCTTCGGTGTTTCCTAATTAGTTTTTGCTTCTACTTTAGATGGATCTACAACTACCCCTCCTTGCTATATGACCTAAAAATAAATAATATATTCCTTCTATTACACTACTAACTGAGGGGTTTGATATCCAAATTTAATTATAAAAGCATTCGTTCATTAAGTTTTTCCCTAAACCTAACTGATCTACGGATGCTCCAAACTCGTAAACATCATTCTTTGAGATGAATTGGAAGACAGAAAAATCATCAAGTTTTCTTAATTAGTTAAGAAACATTTCAAGGTTTTGTATAGTTGTTCTTCCATACACACATTGAGGAAACTAATTTTATCAACCTTGAATAAAATATTTTTCTATTGTTGCAATTTATCTCACATAATATTGTTGTTGTTGTTGCCAACTATTGCAAGGCCATTGTTATATATTTGAATAACTTTCCAATTTTGTCAGCCAAAGAAAATATTATATAATTTATTACTTTCCTCGACTGACAACATTGGGAAATTTACTCCTAATCATACTGATAATATATTACAAGAAATGTTGTTGTTTCACAAAACAGGATCTTGAAAATTTTGTTTTGTATAGTTCTTTATTCGAATATTGCAACACAAAAGAAATTGGTGAATGGTAAAAAATTAAGAAAGGAAACAATACATGTTACTTTCAATTTTTTTTCATTCACCATTTTTTTCAGTAGAAGTAATATATTACCTCGATGCATTTAGACACCAAGGGGAAAATTTTCTATTTTATTTTATTTTTTATTTAAAAAAGAAATAATATTTTACCTCGGTTTTACTAAAGAACCAAGTGAAAAAGTAACTCAGTTTTGTCTATAACGAATCCTTGTCATCCATTTATAAAGTAACAACGCTCAAGATATTTCCAACACATCAATCCACACAAAAGTATCTACATCCAATCAGAACATGAACACCACAATTATATATCTTGTATGCTACGTTGAGAAACTTAAACATTTATAATGAAAGCATTTGGATTGAAAAATAGTGAAAATTAAAGATGCTTGGAAACAATCTCAGGGATGGATTGCAAGAGCAGAAAAAAATTTGGTGCAAATTTGGTGTTCCTACATAATCTCTTATCTTGTAATTGAAAATTTATTTTGTTTATCTAACTTTTTATTTCATTTTATATCAGAAACAAATGTATGAAAAAATCATTGAGAATATATTTCATGCAAAATGATACGTGGAACAAGATAACCCAAAAGAATAGAAAAGTAGTTAAAGAGACGTTGCGAGAATGAAGATGTTTAGGACCTAGGGGTGAAGATTCGTGGTGGTGGAATGGAAGTGTTTAGAGTGAAGTTAGAGTAAAAAAAGGAATACTTTAAAGAATGGTTTATGTGTAAAAATGTCGAAACTTGAAAATAAAAATATAAGAAAACTAAGAAAGAGAACAAGAAGACGGTGAGTGAAGTAAGAAATCAAGCTTTTCATGGTGTATACCAAATTTTATAAGCAAAGGAGAAAGAAAATCTATATATAGGCTTGCTAAGGGAAGAGAAAGAAAGACAAAAGATTTGAATCAAGTGAAGTGTGTTAAAGATGAAAAGGTCAAATCTCAGTTCAAGAAAACGATACAAAGGATAGGTGAAACACATATTTCTACAATTTATTTAATGAAGGATATGATATCTCACTTAATTCTAACAGACTCGGCATTAGAGAATACGATTGAAACTATGATTACTACAGTCGAATTCAAAAACAAGAAGTAAAAGAAGGATTGAAAATGATGAGTAACAGTAAAATGGTTGGGTCAGAAAAAATACCTATTAAAGTGTAGAAAATTCTTGGAGATAGAGTCATTGGGTGGATCACTAAACTCTTGAACGAGACTATGAGGTCAAAGGAAGTGTCAGATGAATGGAGAAAAGGAAATTTAGATTAATCTATTAGAACAAAGGGTATATGCAAAATTGTGCAAATTATAGGGGGTTAAACTTATGAGTCATACCATGAAGTTATGGAAAAAAGTGATTGAATGAAGACTAAGAAAAGAGACTCATGTTACTGAGAGTCAATTTGATTTTATACCTCAAAAGTCCAACATGGAAGTAATCTATCTACTACGAGGAAGTAATCTATCTACTACGACGAGTGATGGAGTTGTATCGGATGAACCAATAACATTTGTATTTAATTTTAATTGACTTGGAAAAGGCATATGATAGAGTTCCTATAGGAATTTTTTGAAATCTCTAGAGAAGAAAGGGCTTATGATTGTCTATATTCGGGCTATTTAAGATATGTATGAAGGGGTATCGAATAATGTGCAGACAGAAGGTGTTAAGACATAAGATTTCCCCATTATAGTACAATTGCACCAAGATTCAACCATAAACCCCTAATTTTTTACTTTAATTTTAAATATACTCATGAAGCATGTAACACCCCAAACTGCTTTCAGGATTATCGACTAACCCCACAAACCAACACGAGTCTTTTCGGCATGTTTTTGTCCTCACTCACACACTTTCCGGGAAACTTCCCAGAAGGTCACCCATCCCAATACTACTCCAAGTCAAGCACGCTTAACTATGGAGTTCTTATCTATTGGGCTACCGAAAAGAAGATGCATCTTGTTGGTATAGGTAGTACCAATTAATCCTTATAAGCCTTCATTCAACCATGCAGTCCCATACCTGCATAACCTCAGGATCCCTCTCATTCCGATGTGAATTCGGTTTTCCCCTCGAAGTTGCTAGGAGTGTCTCATTGTCATGCATCATGCATCGACAACCACTTCATCGCCCTCGGATGTTACATGTAACCACTCTTCGGCCTCTCCGACATCGGGTGGTACATGCATTAATGTAACACCCTTCTATACCCCAAACCATAATATGATATTTTAATTAGAAAACATAACCATAAGGGTGTCACACACATAAAACACATAACCTGTTCTGGAACATGGGTTACCACAGAAATAAATTCAAATGCACATATTTATACCTGGGATGTTACACGACATCCAACACATCTGATTTGTACTTGGGATGTTACACGACATCCAACACATCTGATTTGGGTCAAGTACTTGTATAATAAGACATTCAATACCTGTCCTCGCATGCTCACCCAAGAATTTACGGTATCATCGCAGCGGAATCACTAATAAACATACAACAATAATATTGTAACTCAAGACATTAAGTCTCATGAATTTCAACTTAATAGCGTAATCAAAAGAGTCTGTAAATAAAATCAAAAGAACTTATAATCTCCAAAACACAAAAAGTTTGTAACATCGACAACAATGATTCAAAATTCAAATCAAGCGTTTATCCCAACCCGATGTTACATGATCAGAGCAAGGAACCCCAAACTGCTTTCAGGATTATCGACTAACCCCACAAACCAACACAAGTCTTTTCGGCATGTTTTTGTCCTCACTCACACACTTTCCGGGAAACTTCCCAGAAGGTCACCCATCCCAATACTACTCCAAGTCAAGCACGCTTAACTATGGAGTTCTTATCTATTGGGCTACCGAAAAGAAGATGCATCTTGTTGGTATAGGTAGTACCAATTAATCCTTATAAGCCTTCATTCAACCATGCAGTCCCATACCTGCATAGCCTCAGGATCCCTCTCATTCCGATGTGAATTCGGTTTTCCCCTCGAAGTTGCTAGGAGTGTCTCATTGTCATGCATCATGCATCGACAACCACTTCATCGCCCTCGGATGTTACATGTAACCACTCTTCGGCCTCTCCGACATCGGGTGGTACATGCACTAATGTAACACCCTTCTATACCCCAAACCATAATATGATATTTTAATTAGAAAACATAACCATAAGGGTGTCACACACATAAAACACATAACCTGTTCTGGAACATGGGTTACCACAGAAATAAATTCAAATGCACATATTTATACCTGGGATGTTACACGACATCCAACACATCTGATTTGTACTTGGGATGTTACACGACATCCAACACATCTGATTTGGGTCAAGTACTTGTATAATAAGACATTCAATACCTGTCCTCGCATGCTCACCCAAGAATTTACGGTATCATCGCAGCGGAATCACTAATAAACATACTACAATAATATTGTAACTCAAGACATTAAGTCTCATGAATTTCAACTTAATAGCGTAATCAAAAGAGTCTGTAAATAAAATCAAAAGAACTTATAATCTCCAAAACACAAAAAGTTTGTAACATCGACAACAATGATTCAAAATTCAAATCAAGCGTTTATCCCAACCCGATGTTACATGATCAGAGCAAGGAACCCCAAACTGCTTTCAGGATTATCGACTAACCCCACAAACCAACACAAGTCTTTTCGGCATGTTTTTGTCCTCACTCACACACTTTCCGGGAAACTTCCCAGAAGGTCACCCATCCCAATACTACTCCAAGTCAAGCACGCTTAGCTATGGAGTTCTTATCTATTGGGCTACCGAAAAGAAGATGCATCTTGTTGGTATAGGTAGTACCAATTAATCCTTATAAGCCTTCATTCAACCATGCAGTCCCATACCTGCATAGCCTCAGGATCCCTCTCATTCCGATGTGAATTCGGTTTTCCCCTCGAAGTTGCTAGGAGTGTCTCATTGTCATGCATCATGCATCGACAACCACTTCATCGCCCTCGGATGTTACATGTAACCACTCTTCGGCCTCTCCGACATCGGGTGGTACATGCACTAATGTAACACCCTTCTATACCCCAAACCATAATATGATATTTTAATTAGAAAACATAACCATAAGGGTGTCACACACATAAAACACATAACCTGTTCTGGAACATGGGTTACCACAAAAATAAATTCAAATGCACATATTTATACCTGGGATGTTACACGACATCCAACACATCTGATTTGTACTTGGGATGTTACACGACATCCAACACATCTGATTTGGGTCAAGTACTTGTATAATAAGACATTCAATACCTGTCCTCGCATGCTCACCCAAGAATTTACGGTATCATCGCAGCGGAATCACTAATAAACATACAACAATAATATTGTAACTCAAGACATTAAGTCTCATGAATTTCAACTTAATAGCGTAATCAAAAGAGTCTGTAAATAAAATCAAAAGAACTTATAATCTCCAAAACACAAAAAGTTTGTAACATCGACAACAATGATTCAAAATTCAAATCAAGCGTTTATCCCAACCCGATGTTACATGATCAGAGCAAGGAACCCCAAACTGCTTTCAGGATTATCGACTAACCCCACAAACCAACACAAGTCTTTTCGGCATGTTTTTGTCCTCACTCACACACTTTCCGGGAAACTTCCCAGAAGGTCACTCATCCCAATACTACTCCAAGTCAAGCACGCTTAACTATGGAGTTCTTATCTATTGGGCTACCGAAGATGCATCTTGTTGGTATAGGTAGTACCAATTAATCCTTATAAGCCTTCATTCAACCATGAAGTCCCATACCTGCATAGCCTCAGGATCCCTCTCATTCCGATGTGAATTCGGTTTTCCCCTCGAAGTTGCTAGGAGTGTCTCATTGTCATGCATCATGCATCGACAACCACTCCATCGCCCTCGGATGTTACATGTAACCACTCTTCGGCCTCTCCGACATCAGGTGGTACATGCCCACCAACTTCCGCTTGGTTCGTCCCCGAACCACATCGTACTGGGAGAGGTTTGACTCTGATACCATTTGTAACACCCCAAACTGCTTTCAGGATTATCGACTGACCCCACAAACCAACACAGGTCTTTTCGGCATGTTTTTGTCCTCACTCACACACTTTCCGGGAAACTTCCCAGAAGGTCACCCATCCCAATACTACTCCAAGTCAAGCACGCTTAACTATGGAGTTCTTATCTATTGGGCTACCGAAAAGAAGATGCATCTTGTTGGTATAGGTAGTACCAATTAATCCTTATAAGCCTTCATTCAACCATGCAGTCCCATACCTGCATAGCCTCAGGATCCCTCTCATTCCGATGTGAATTCGATTTTCCCCTCGAAGTTGCTAGGAGTGTCTCATTGTCATGCATCATGCATCGACAACCACTTCATCGCCCTCGGATGTTACATGTAACCACTCTTCGGCCTCTCCGACATCGGGTGGTACATGCACTAATGTAACACCCTTCTATACCCCAAACCATAATATGATATTTTAATTAGAAAACATAACCATAAGGGTGTCACACACATAAAACAAATAACCTGTTCTGGAACATGGGTTACCACAGAAATAAATTCAAAATGCACATATTTATACCTGGGATGTTACACGACATCCAACACATCTGATTTGTACTTGGGATGTTACACGACATCCAACACATCTGATTTGGGTCAAGTACTTGTATAATAAGACATTCAATACCTGTCCTCGCATGCTCACCCAAGAATTTACGGTATCATCGCAGCGGAATCACTAATAAATATACAACAATAATATTGTAACTCAAGACATTAAGTCTCATGAATTTCAACTTAATAGCATAATCAAAAGAGTCTGTAAATAAAATCAAAAGAACTTATAATCTCCAAAACACAAAAAGTTTGTAACATCGACAACAATGATACAAAATTCAAATCAAGCGTTTATCCCAACCCGATGTTACATGATCAGAGCAAGGAACCCCAAACTGCTTTCAGGATTATCGACTAACCCCACAAACCAACACGAGTCTTTTCGGCATGTTTTTGTCCTCACTCACACACTTTCCGGGAAACTTCCCAGAAGGTCACTCATCCCAATACTACTCCAAGTCAAGCACGCTTAACTATGGAGTTCTTATCTATTGGGCTACCGAAAAGAAGATGCATCTTGTTGGTATAGGTAGTACCAATTAATCCTTATAAGCCTTCATTCAACCATGCAGTCCCATACCTGCATAGCCTCAGGATCCCTCTCATTCCGATGTGAATTCGGTTTTCCCCTCGAAGTTGCTAGGAGTGTCTCATTGTCATGCATCATGCATCGACAACCACTTCATCGCCCTCGGATGTTACATGTAACCACTCTTCGGCCTCTCCGACATCGGGTGGTACATGCACTAATGTAACACCCTTCTATACCCCAAACCATAATATGATATTTTAATTAGAAAACATAACCATAAGGGTGTCACACACATAAAACACATAACCTGTTCTGGAACATGGGTTACCACAGAAATAAATTCAAATGCACATATTTATACCTGGGATGTTACACGACATCCAACACATCTGATTTGTACTTGGGATGTTACACGACATCCAACACATCTGATTTGGGTCAAGTACTTGTATAATAAGACATTCAATACCTGTCCTCGCATGCTCACCCAAGAATTTACGGTATCATCGCAGCGGAATCACTAATAAACATACAACAATAATATTGTAACTCAAGACATTAAGTCTCATGAATTTCAACTTAATAGCGTAATCAAAAGAGTCTGTAAATAAAATCAAAAGAACTTATAATCTCCAAAACACAAAAAGTTTGTAACATCGACAACAATGATTCAAAATTCAAATCAAGCGTTTATCCCAACCCGATGTTACATGATCAGAGCAAGGAACCCCAAACTGCTTTCAGGATTATCGACTAACCCCACAAACCAACACAAGTCTTTTCGGCATGTTTTTGTCCTCACTCACACACTTTCCGGGAAACTTCCCAGAAGGTCACTCATCCCAATACTACTCCAAGTCAAGCACGCTTAACTATGGAGTTCTTATCTATTGGGCTACCGAAGATGCATCTTGTTGGTATAGGTAGTACCAATTAATCCTTATAAGCCTTCATTCAACCATGAAGTCCCATACCTGCATAGCCTCAGGATCCCTCTCATTCCGATGTGAATTCGGTTTTCCCCTCGAAGTTGCTAGGAGTGTCTCATTGTCATGCATCATGCATCGACAACCACTCCATCGCCCTCGGATGTTACATGTAACCACTCTTCGGCCTCTCCGACATCAGGTGGTACATGCCCACCAACTTCCGCTTGGTTCGTCCCCGAACCACATCGTACTGGGAGAGGTTTGACTCTGATACCATTTGTAACACCCCAAACTGCTTTCAGGATTATCGACTGACCCCACAAACCAACACAGGTCTTTTCGGCATGTTTTTGTCCTCACTCACACACTTTCCGGGAAACTTCCCAGAAGGTCACCCATCCCAATACTACTCCAAGTCAAGCACGCTTAACTATGGAGTTCTTATCTATTGGGCTACCGAAAAGAAGATGCATCTTGTTGGTATAGGTAGTACCAATTAAGCCTTATAAGCCTTCATTCAACCATGCAGTCCCATACCTGCATAGCCTCAGGATCCCTCTCATTCCGATGTGAATTCGATTTTCCCCTCGAAGTTGCTAGGAGTGTCTCATTGTCATGCATCATGCATCGACAACCACTTCATCGCCCTCGGATGTTACATGTAACCACTCTTCGGCCTCTCCGACATCGGGTGGTACATGCACTAATGTAACACCCTTCTATACCCCAAACCATAATATGATATTTTAATTAGAAAACATAACCATAAGGGTGTCACACACATAAAACAAATAACCTGTTCTGGAACATGGGTTACCACAGAAATAAATTCAAAATGCACATATTTATACCTGGGATGTTACACGACATCCAACACATCTGATTTGTACTTGGGATGTTACACGACATCCAACACATCTGATTTGGGTCAAGTACTTGTATAATAAGACATTCAATACCTGTCCTCGCATGCTCACCCAAGAATTTACGGTATCATCGCAGCGGAATCACTAATAAATATACAACAATAATATTGTAACTCAAGACATTAAGTCTCATGAATTTCAACTTAATAGCATAATCAAAAGAGTCTGTAAATAAAATCAAAAGAACTTATAATCTCCAAAACACAAAAAGTTTGTAACATCGACAACAATGATACAAAATTCAAATCAAGCGTTTATCCCAACCCGATGTTACATGATCAGAGCAAGGAACCCCAAACTGCTTTCAGGATTATCGACTAACCCCACAAACCAACACGAGTCTTTTCGGCATGTTTTTGTCCTCACTCACACACTTTCCGGGAAACTTCCCAGAAGGTCACTCATCCCAATACTACTCCAAGTCAAGCACGCTTAACTATGGAGTTCTTATCTATTGGGCTACCGAAAAGAAGATGCATCTTGTTGGTATAGGTAGTACCAATTAATCCTTATAAGCCTTCATTCAACCATGCAGTCCCATACCTGCATAGCCTCAGGATCCCTCTCATTCCGATGTGAATTCGGTTTTCCCCTCGAAGTTGCTAGGAGTGTCTCATTGTCATGCATCATGCATCGACAACCACTTCATCGCCCTCGGATGTTACATGTAACCACTCTTCGGCCTCTCCGACATCGGGTGGTACATGCACTAATGTAACACCCTTCTATACCCCAAACCATAATATGATATTTTAATTAGAAAACATAACCATAAGGGTGTCACACACATAAAACACATAACCTGTTCTGGAACATGGGTTACCACAGAAATAAATTCAAATGCACATATTTATACCTGGGATGTTACACGACATCCAACACATCTGATTTGTACTTGGGATGTTACACGACATCCAACACATCTGATTTGGGTCAAGTACTTGTATAATAAGACATTCAATACCTGTCCTCGCATGCTCACCCAAGAATTTACGGTATCATCGCAGCGGAATCACTAATAAACATACAACAATAATATTGTAACTCAAGACATTAAGTCTCATGAATTTCAACTTAATAGCGTAATCAAAAGAGTCTGTAAATAAAATCAAAAGAACTTATAATCTCCAAAACACAAAAAGTTTGTAACATCGACAACAATGATTCAAAATTCAAATCAAGCGTTTATCCCAACCCGATGTTACATGATCAGAGCAAGGAACCCCAAACTGCTTTCAGGATTATCGACTAACCCCACAAACCAACACAAGTCTTTTCGGCATGTTTTTGTCCTCACTCACACACTTTCCGGGAAACTTCCCAGAAGGTCACTCATCCCAATACTACTCCAAGTCAAGCACGCTTAACTATGGAGTTCTTATCTATTGGGCTACCGAAAAGAAGATGCATCTTGTTGGTATAGGTAGTACCAATTAATCCTTATAAGCCTTCATTCAACCATGCAGTCCCATACCTGCATAGCCTCAGGATCCCTCTCATTCCGATGTGAATTCGGTTTTCCCCTCGAAGTTGCTAGGAGTGTCTCATTGTCATGCATCATGCATCGACAACCACTTCATCGCCCTCGGATGTTACATGTAACCACTCTTCGGCCTCTCCGACATCGGGTGGTACATGCACTAATGTAACACCCTTCTATACCCCAAACCATAATATGATATTTTAATTAGAAAACATAACCATAAGGGTGTCACACACATAAAACACATAACCTGTTCTGGAACATGGGTTACCACAGAAATAAATTCAAATGCACATATTTATACCTGGGATGTTACACGACATCCAACACATCTGATTTGTACTTGGGATGTTACACGATATCCAACACATCTGATTTGGGTCAAGTACTTGTATAATAAGACATTCAATACCTGTCCTCGCATGCTCACCCAAGAATTTACGGTATCATCGCAGCGGAATCACTAATAAACATACAACAATAATATTGTAACTCAAGACATTAAGTCTCATGAATTTCAACTTAATAGCATAATCAAAAGAGTCTGTAAATAAAATCAAAAGAACTTATAATCTCCAAAACACAAAAAGTTTGTAACATCGACAACAATGATACAAAATTCAAATCAAGCGTTTATCCCAACCCGATGTTACATGATCAGAGCAAGGAACCCCAAACTGCTTTCAGGATTATCGATTAACCCCACAAACCAACACGAGTCTTTTCGGCATGTTTTTGTCCTCACTCACACACTTTCCGGGAAACTTCCCAGAAGGTCACTCATCCCAATACTACTCCAAGTCAAGCACGCTTAACTATGGAGTTCTTATCTATTGGGCTACCGAAAAGAAGATGCATCTTGTTGGTATAGGTAGTACCAATTAATCCTTATAAGCCTTCATTCAACCATGCAGTCCCATACCTGCATAGCCTCAGGATCCCTCTCATTCCGATGTGAATTCGGTTTTCCCTCGAAGTTGCTAGGAGTGTCTCATTGTCATGCATCATGCATCGACAACCACTTCATCGCCCTCGGATGTTACATGTAACCACTCTTCGGCCTCTCCGACATCGGGTGGTACATGCACTAATGTAACACCCTTCTATACCCCAAACCATAATATGATATTTTAATTAGAAAACATAACCATAAGGGTGTCACACACATAAAACACATAACCTGTTCTGGAACATGGGTTACCACAGAAATAAATTCAAATGCACATATTTATACCTGGGATGTTACACGACATCCAACACATCTAATTTGTACTTAGGATGTTACACGATATCCAACACATCTGATTTGGGTCAAGTACTTGTATAATAAGACATTCAATACCTGTCCTCGCATGCTCACCCAAGAATTTACGGTATCATCGCAGCGGAATCACTAATAAACATACAACAATAATATTGTAACTCAAGACATTAAGTCTCATGAATTTCAACTTAATAGCATAATCAAAAGAGTCTGTAAATAAAATCAAAAGAACTTATAATCTCCAAAACACAAAAAGTTTGTAACATCGACAACAATGATACAAAATTCAAATCAAGCGTTTATCCCAACCCGATGTTACATGATCAGAGCAAGGAACCCCAAACTGCTTTCAGGATTATCGATTAACCCCACAAACCAACACGAGTCTTTTCGGCATGTTTTTGTCCTCACTCACACACTTTCCGGGAAACTTCCCAGAAGGTCACTCATCCCAATACTACTCCAAGTCAAGCACGCTTAACTATGGAGTTCTTATCTATTGGGCTACCGAAAAGAAGATGCATCTTGTTGGTATAGGTAGTACCAATTAATCCTTATAAGCCTTCATTCAACCATGCAGTCCCATACCTGCATAGCCTCAGGATCCCTCTCATTCCGATGTGAATTCGGTTTTCCCCTCGAAGTTGCTAGGAGTGTCTCATTGTCATGCATCATGCATCGACAACCACTTCATCGCCCTCGGATGTTACATGTAACCACTCTTCGGCCTCTCCGACATCGGGTGGTACATGCACTAATGTAACACCCTTCTATACCCCAAACCATAATATGATATTTTAATTAGAAAACATAACCATAAGGGTGTCACACACATAAAACACATAACCTGTTCTGGAACATGGGTTACCACAGAAATAAATTCAAATGCACATATTTATACCTGGGATGTTACACGACATCCAACACATCTAATTTGTACTTAGGATGTTACACGATATCCAACACATCTGATTTGGGTCAAGTACTTGTATAATAAGACATTCAATACCTGTCCTCGCATGCTCACCCAAGAATTTACGGTATCATCGCAGCGGAATCACTAATAAACATACAACAATAATATTGTAACTCAAGACATTAAGTCTCATGAATTTCAACTTAATAGCATAATCAAAAGAGTCTGTAAATAAAATCAAAAGAACTTATAATCTCCAAAACACAAAAAGTTTGTAACATCGACAACAATGATACAAAATTCAAATCAAGCGTTTATCCCAACCCGATGTTACATGATCAGAGCAAGGAACCCCAAACTGCTTTCAGGATTATCGATTAACCCCACAAACCAACACGAGTCTTTTCGGCATGTTTTTGTCCTCACTCACACACTTTCCGGGAAACTTCCCAGAAGGTCACTCATCCCAATACTACTCCAAGTCAAGCACGCTTAACTATGGAGTTCTTATCTATTGGGCTACCGAAAAGAAGATGCATCTTGTTGGTATAGGTAGTACCAATTAATCCTTATAAGCCTTCATTCAACCATGCAGTCCCATACCTGCATAGCCTTAGGATCCCTCTCATTCCGATGTGAATTCGGTTTTCCCCTCGAAGTTGCTAGGAGTGTCTCATTGTCATGCATCATGCATCGACAACCACTCCATCGCCCTCGGATGTTACATGTAACCACTCTTCGGCCTCTCCGACATCGGGTGGTACATGCCCACAAACTTCCGCTTGGTTCGTCCCCGAACCACATCGTACTGGGAGAGGTTTGACTCTGATACCATTTGTAACACCCCAAACTGCTTTCAGGATTATCGACTGACCCCACAAACCAACACAGGTCTTTTCGGCATGTTTTTGTCCTCACTCACACACTTTCCGGGAAACTTCCCAGAAGGTCACCCATCCCAATACTACTCCAAGTCAAGCACGCTTAACTATGGAGTTCTTATCTATTGGGCTACCGAAAAGAAGATGCATCTTGTTGGTATAGGTAGTACCAATTAATCCTTATAAGCCTTCATTCAACCATGCAGTCCCGTACCTGCATAGCCTCAGGATCCCTCTCATTCCGATGTGAATTCGGTTTTCCCCTCGAAGTTGCTAGGAGTGTCTCATTGTCATGCATCATGCATCGACAACCACTTCATCGCCCTCGGATGTTACATGTAACCACTCTTCGGCCTCTCCGACATCGGGTGGTACATGCACTAATGTAACACCCTTCTATACCCCAAACCATAATATGATATTTTAATTAGAAAACATAACCATAAGGGTGTCACACACATAAAACACATAACCTGTTCTGGAACATGGGTTACCACAGAAATAAATTCAAATGCACATATTTATACCTGGGATGTTACACGACATCCAACACATCTGATTTGTACTTGGGATGTTACACGACATCCAACACATCTGATTTGGGTCAAGTACTTGTATAATAAGACATTCAATACCTGTCCTCGCATGCTCACCCAAGAATTTACGGTATCATCGCAGCGGAATCACTAATAAACATACTACAATAATATTGTAACTCAAGACATTAAGTCTCATGAATTTCAACTTAATAGCGTAATCAAAAGAGTCTGTAAATAAAATCAAAAGAACTTATAATCTCCAAAACACAAAAAGTTTGTAACATCGACAACAATGATTCAAAATTCAAATCAAGCGTTTATCCCAACCCGATGTTACATGATCAGAGCAAGGAACCCCAAACTGCTTTCAGGATTATCGACTAACCCCACAAACCAACACAAGTCTTTTCGGCATGTTTTTGTCCTCACTCACACACTTTCCGGGAAACTTCCCAGAAGGTCACTCATCCCAATACTACTCCAAGTCAAGCACGCTTAGCTATGGAGTTCTTATCTATTGGGCTACCGAAAAGAAGATGCATCTTGTTGGTATAGGTAGTACCAATTAATCCTTATAAGCCTTCATTCAACCATGCAGTCCCATACCTGCATAGCCTCAGGATCCCTCTCATTCCGATGTGAATTCGGTTTTCCCCTCGAAGTTGCTAGGAGTGTCTCATTGTCATGCATCATGCATCGACAACCACTTCATCGCCCTCGGATGTTACATGTAACCACTCTTCGGCCTCTCCGACATCGGGTGGTACATGCACTAATGTAACACCCTTCTATACCCCAAACCATAATATGATATTTTAATTAGAAAACATAACCATAAGGGTGTCACACACATAAAACACATAACCTGTTCTGGAACATGGGTTACCACAGAAATAAATTCAAATGCACATATTTATACCTGGGATGTTACACGACATCCAACACATCTGATTTGTACTTGGGATGTTACACGACATCCAACACATCTGATTTGGGTCAAGTACTTGTATAATAAGACATTCAATACCTGTCCTCGCATGCTCACCCAAGAATTTACGGTATCATCGCAGCGGAATCACTAATAAACATACAACAATAATATTGTAACTCAAGACATTAAGTCTCATGAATTTCAACTTAATAGCGTAATCAAAAGAGTCTGTAAATAAAATCAAAAGAACTTATAATCTCCAAAACACAAAAAGTTTGTAACATCGACAACAATGATTCAAAATTCAAATCAAGCGTTTACCCCAACCCGATGTTACATGATCAGAGCAAGGAACCCCAAACTGCTTTCAGGATTATCGACTAACCCCACAAACCAACACAAGTCTTTTCGGCATGTTTTTGTCCTCACTCACACACTTTCCGGGAAACTTCCCAGAAGGTCACTCATCCCAATACTACTCCAAGTCAAGCACGCTTAACTATGGAGTTCTTATCTATTGGGCTACCGAAAAGAAGATGCATCTTGTTGGTATAGGTAGTACCAATTAATCCTTATAAGCCTTCATTCAACCATGCAGTCCCATACCTGCATAGCCTTAGGATCCCTCTCATTCCGATGTGAATTCGGTTTTCCCCTCGAAGTTGC
The DNA here is from genome assembly GCF_024323335.1 of Lathyrus oleraceus. Taxonomy (NCBI): domain Eukaryota; kingdom Viridiplantae; phylum Streptophyta; class Magnoliopsida; order Fabales; family Fabaceae; genus Lathyrus; species Lathyrus oleraceus. The sequence goes on from NC_066581.1 coordinate 511,871,840, forward strand.
TAGGAGTGTCTCATTGTCATGCATCATGCATCGACAACCACTCCATCGCCCTCGGATGTTACATGTAACCACTCTTCGGCCTCTCCGACATCTGGTGGTACATGCCCACAAACTTCCGCTTGGTTCGTCCCCGAACCACATCGTACTGGGAGAGGTTTGACTCTGATACCATTTGTAACACCCCAAACTGCTTTCAGGATTATCGACTGACCCCACAAACCAACACAGGTCTTTTCGGCATGTTTTTGTCCTCACTCACACACTTTCCGGGAAACTTCCCAGAAGGTCACCCATCCCAATACTACTCCAAGTCAAGCACGCTTAACTATGGAGTTCTTATCTATTGGGCTACCGAAAAGAAGATGCATCTTGTTGGTATAGGTAGTACCAATTAATCCTTATAAGCCTTCATTCAACCATGCAGTCCCATACCTGCATAGCCTCAGGATCCCTCTCATTCCGATGTGGATTCGGTTTTCCCCTCGAAGTTGCTAGGAGTGTCTCATTGTCATGCATCATGCATCGACAACCACTTCATCGCCCTCGGATGTTACATGTAACCACTCTTCGGCCTCTCCGACATCGGGTGGTACATGCACTAATGTAACACCCTTCTATACCCCAAACCATAATATGATATTTTAATTAGAAAACATAACCATAAGGGTGTCACACACATAAAACACATAACCTGTTCTGGAACATGGGTTACCACAGAAATAAATTCAAATGCACATATTTATACCTGGGATGTTACACGACATCCAACACATCTGATTTGTACTTGGGATGTTACACGACATCCAACACATCTGATTTGGGTCAAGTACTTGTATAATAAGACATTCAATACCTGTCCTCGCATGCTCACCCAAGAATTTACGGTATCATCGCAGCGGAATCACTAATAAACATACTACAATAATATTGTAACTCAAGACATTAAGTCTCATGAATTTCAACTTAATAGCGTAATCAAAAGAGTCTGTAAATAAAATCAAAAGAACTTATAATCTCCAAAACACAAAAAGTTTGTAACATCGACAACAATGATTCAAAATTCAAATCAAGCGTTTATCCCAACCCGATGTTACATGATCAGAGCAAGGAACCCCAAACTGCTTTCAGGATTATCGACTAACCCCACAAACCAACACAAGTCTTTTCGGCATGTTTTTGTCCTCACTCACACACTTTCCGGGAAACTTCCCAGAAGGTCACTCATCCCAATACTACTCCAAGTCAAGCACGCTTAGCTATGGAGTTCTTATCTATTGGGCTACCGAAAAGAAGATGCATCTTGTTGGTATAGGTAGTACCAATTAATCCTTATAAGCCTTCATTCAACCATGCAGTCCCATACCTGCATAGCCTCAGGATCCCTCTCATTCCGATGTGAATTCGGTTTTCCCCTCGAAGTTGCTAGGAGTGTCTCATTGTCATGCATCATGCATCGACAACCACTTCATCGCCCTCGGATGTTACATGTAACCACTCTTCGGCCTCTCCGACATCGGGTGGTACATGCACTAATGTAACACCCTTCTATACCCCAAACCATAATATGATATTTTAATTAGAAAACATAACCATAAGGGTGTCACACACATAAAACACATAACCTGTTCTGGAACATGGGTTACCACAGAAATAAATTCAAATGCACATATTTATACCTGGGATGTTACACGACATCCAACACATCTGATTTGTACTTGGGATGTTACACGACATCCAACACATCTGATTTGGGTCAAGTACTTGTATAATAAGACATTCAATACCTGTCCTCGCATGCTCACCCAAGAATTTACGGTATCATCGCAGCGGAATCACTAATAAACATACAACAATAATATTGTAACTCAAGACATTAAGTCTCATGAATTTCAACTTAATAGCATAATCAAAAGAGTCTGTAAATAAAATCAAAAGAACTTATAATCTCCAAAACACAAAAAGTTTGTAACATCGACAACAATGATACAAAATTCAAATCAAGCGTTTATCCCAACCCGATGTTACATGATCAGAGCAAGGAACCCCAAACTGCTTTCAGGATTATCGATTAACCCCACAAACCAACACGAGTCTTTTCGGCATGTTTTTGTCCTCACTCACACACTTTCCGGGAAACTTCCCAGAAGGTCACTCATCCCAATACTACTCCAAGTCAAGCACGCTTAACTATGGAGTTCTTATCTATTGGGCTACCGAAAAGAAGATGCATCTTGTTGGTATAGGTAGTACCAATTAATCCTTATAAGCCTTCATTCAACCATGCAATCCCATACCTGCATAGCCTCAGGATCCCTCTCATTCCGATGTGAATTCGGTTTTCCCCTCGAAGTTGCTAGGAGTGTCTCATTGTCATGCATCATGCATCGACAACCACTTCATCGCCCTCGGATGTTACATGTAACCACTCTTCGGCCTCTCCGACATCGGGTGGTACATGCACTAATGTAACACCCTTCTATACCCCAAACCATAATATGATATTTTAATTAGAAAACATAACCATAAGGGTGTCACACACATAAAACACATAACCTGTTCTGGAACATGGGTTACCACAGAAATAAATTCAAATGCACATATTTATACCTGGGATGTTACACGACATCCAACACATCTAATTTGTACTTGGGATGTTACACGATATCCAACACATCTGATTTGGGTCAAGTACTTGTATAATAAGACATTCAATACCTGTCCTCGCATGCTCACCCAAGAATTTACGGTATCATCGCAGCGGAATCACTAATAAACATACAACAATAATATTGTAACTCAAGACATTAAGTCTCATGAATTTCAACTTAATAGCATAATCAAAAGAGTCTGTAAATAAAATCAAAAGAACTTATAATCTCCAAAACACAAAAAGTTTGTAACATCGACAACAATGATAGAAAATTCAAATCAAGCGTTTATCCCAACCCGATGTTACATGATCAGAGCAAGGAACCCCAAACTGCTTTCAGGATTATCGATTAACCCCACAAACCAACACGAGTCTTTTCGGCATGTTTTTGTCCTCACTCACACACTTTCCGGGAAACTTCCCAGAAGGTCACTCATCCCAATACTACTCCAAGTCAAGCACGCTTAACTATGGAGTTCTTATCTATTGTGCTACCGAAAAGAAGATGCATCTTGTTGGTATAGGTAGTACAAATTAATCCTTATAAGCCTTCATTCAACCATGCAGTCCCATACCTGCATAGCCTTAGGATCCCTCTCATTCCGATGTGAATTCGGTTTTCCCCTCGAAGTTGCTAGGAGTGTCTCATTGTCATGCATCATGCATCGACAACCACTCCATCGCCCTCGGATGTTACATGTAACCACTCTTCGGCCTCTCCGACATCGGGTGGTACATGCCCACCAACTTCCGCTTGGTTCGTCCCCGAACCACATCGTACTGGGAGAGGTTTGACTCTGATACCATTTGTAACACCCCAAACTGCTTTCAGGATTATCGACTGACCCCACAAACCAACACAGGTCTTTTCGGCATGTTTTTGTCCTCACTCACACACTTTCCGGGAAACTTCCCAGAAGGTCACCCATCCCAATACTACTCCAAGTCAAGCACGCTTAACTATGGAGTTCTTATCTATTGGGCTACCGAAAAGAAGATGCATCTTGTTGGTATAGGTAGTACCAATTAATCCTTATAAGCCTTCATTCAACCATGCAGTCCCATACCTGCATAGCCTCAGGATCCCTCTCATTCCGATGTGAATTCGGTTTTCCCCTCGAAGTTGCTAGGAGTGTCTCATTGTCATGCATCATGCATCGACAACCACTTCATCGCCCTCGGATGTTACATGTAACCACTCTTCGGCCTCTCCGACATCGGGTGGTACATGCACTAATGTAACACCCTTCTATACCCCAAACCATAATATGATATTTTAATTAGAAAACATAACCATAAGGGTGTCACACACATAAAACACATAACCTGTTCTGGAACATGGGTTACCACAGAAATAAATTCAAATGCACATATTTATACCTGGGATGTTACACGACATCCAACACATCTGATTTGTACTTGGGATGTTACACGACATCCAACACATCTGATTTGGGTCAAGTACTTGTATAATAAGACATTCAATACCTGTCCTCGCATGCTCACCCAAGAATTCACGGTATCATCGCAGCGGAATCACTAATAAACATACTACAATAATATTGTAACTCAAGACATTAAGTCTCATGAATTTCAACTTAATAGCGTAATCAAAAGAGTCTGTAAATAAAATCAAAAGAACTTATAATCTCCAAAACACAAAAAGTTTGTAACATCGACAACAATGATTCAAAATTCAAATCAAGCGTTTATCCCAACCCGATGTTACATGATCAGAGCAAGGAACCCCAAACTGCTTTCAGGATTATCGACTAACCCCACAAACCAACACAAGTCTTTTCGGCATGTTTTTGTCCTCACTCACACACTTTCCGGGAAACTTCCCAGAAGGTCACTCATCCCAATACTACTCCAAGTCAAGCACGCTTAGCTATGGAGTTCTTATCTATTGGGCTACCGAAAAGAAGATGCATCTTGTTGGTATAGGTAGTACCAATTAATCCTTATAAGCCTTCATTCAACCATGCAGTCCCATACCTGCATAGCCTCAGGATCCCTCTCATTCCGATGTGAATTCGGTTTTCCCCTCGAAGTTGCTAGGAGTGTCTCATTGTCATGCATCATGCATCGACAACCACTTCATCGCCCTCGGATGTTACATGTAACCACTCTTCGGCCTCTCCGACATCGGGTGGTACATGCACTAATGTAACACCCTTCTATACCCCAAACCATAATATGATATTTTAATTAGAAAACATAACCATAACGGTGTCACACACATAAAACACATAACCTGTTCTGGAACATGGGTTACCACAGAAATAAATTCAAATGCACATATTTATACCTGGGATGTTACACGACATCCAACACATCTGATTTGTACTTGGGATGTTACACGACATCCAACACATCTGATTTGGGTCAAGTACTTGTATAATAAGACATTCAATACCTGTCCTCGCATGCTCACCCAAGAATTTACGGTATCATCGCAGCGGAATCACTAATAAACATACAACAATAATATTGTAACTCAAGACATTAAGTCTCATGAATTTCAACTTAATAGCATAATCAAAAGAGTCTGTAAATAAAATCAAAAGAACTTATAATCTCCAAAACACAAAAAGTTTGTAACATCGACAACAATGATACAAAATTCAAATCAAGCGTTTATCCCAACCCGATGTTACATGATCAGAGCAAGGAACCCCAAACTGCTTTCAGGATTATCGATTAACCCCACAAACCAACACGAGTCTTTTCGGCATGTTTTTGTCCTCACTCACACACTTTCCGGGAAACTTCCCAGAAGGTCACTCATCCCAATACTACTCCAAGTCAAGCACGCTTAACTATGGAGTTCTTATCTATTGGGCTACCGAAAAGAAGATGCATCTTGTTGGTATAGGTAGTACCAATTAATCCTTATAAGCCTTCATTCAACCATGCAGTCCCATACCTGCATAGCCTCAGGATCCCTCTCATTCCGATGTGAATTCGGTTTTCCCCTCGAAGTTGCTAGGAGTGTCTCATTGTCATGCATCATGCATCGACAACCACTTCATCGCCCTCGGATGTTACATGTAACCACTCTTCGGCCTCTCCGACATCGGGTGGTACATGCACTAATGTAACACCCTTCTATACCCCAAACCATAATATGATATTTTAATTAGAAAACATAACCATAAGGGTGTCACACACATAAAACACATAACCTGTTCTGGAACATGGGTTACCACAGAAATAAATTCAAATGCACATATTTATACCTGGGATGTTACACGACATCCAACACATCTGATTTGTACTTGGGATGTTACACGACATCCAACACATCTGATTTGGGTCAAGTACTTGTATAATAAGACATTCAATACCTGTCCTCGCATGCTCACCCAAGAATTTACGGTATCATCGCAGCGGAATCACTAATAAACATACAACAATAATATTGTAACTCAAGACATTAAGTCTCATGAATTTCAACTTAATAGCGTAATCAAAAGAGTCTGTAAATAAAATCAAAAGAACTTATAATCTCCAAAACACAAAAAGTTTGTAACATCGACAACAATGATTCAAAATTCAAATCAAGCGTTTATCCCAACCCGATGTTACATGATCAGAGCAAGGAACCCCAAACTGCTTTCAGGATTATCGACTAACCCCACAAACCAACACAAGTCTTTTCGGCATGTTTTTGTCCTCACTCACACACTTTCCGGGAAACTTCCCAGAAGGTCACTCATCCCAATACTACTCCAAGTCAAGCACGCTTAACTATGGAGTTCTTATCTATTGGGCTACCGAAAAGAAGATGCATCTTGTTGGTATAGGTAGTACCAATTAATCCTTATAAGCCTTCATTCAACCATGCAGTCCCATACCTGCATAGCCTCAGGATCCCTCTCATTCCGATGTGAATTCGGTTTTCCCATCGAAGTTGCTAGGAGTGTCTCATTGTCATGCATCATGCATCGACAACCACTTCATCGCCCTCGGATGTTACATGTAACCACTCTTCGGCCTCTCCGACATCGGGTGGTACATGCACTAATGTAACACCCTTCTATACCCCAAACCATAATATGATATTTTAATTAGAAAACATAACCATAAGGGTGTCACACACATAAAACACATAACCTGTTCTGGAACATGGGTTACCACAGAAATAAATTCAAATGCACATATTTATACCTGGGATGTTACACGACATCCAACACATCTAATTTGTACTTGGGATGTTACACGATATCCAACACATCTGATTTGGGTCAAGTACTTGTATAATAAGACATTCAATACCTGTCCTCGCATGCTCACCCAAGAATTTACGGTATCATCGCAGCGGAATCACTAATAAACATACAACAATAATATTGTAACTCAAGACATTAAGTCTCATGAATTTCAACTTAATAGCATAATCAAAAGAGTCTGTAAATAAAATCAAAAGAACTTATAATCTCCAAAACACAAAAAGTTTGTAACATCGACAACAATGATACAAAATTCAAATCAAGCGTTTATCCCAACCCGATGTTACATGATCAGAGCAAGGAACCCCAAACTGCTTTCAGGATTATCGATTAACCCCACAAACCAACACGAGTCTTTTCGGCATGTTTTTGTCCTCACTCACACACTTTCCGGGAAACTTCCCAGAAGGTCACTCATCCCAATACTACTCCAAGTCAAGCACGCTTAACTATGGAATTCTTATCTATTGGGCTACCGAAAAGAAGATGCATCTTGTTGGTATAGGTAGTACCAATTAATCCTTATAAGCCTTCATTCAACCATGCAGTCCCATACCTGCATAGCCTCAGGATCCCTCTCATTCCGATGTGAATTCGGTTTTCCCCTCGAAGTTGCTAGGAGTGTCTCATTGTCATGCATCATGCATCGACAACCACTTCATCGCCCTCGGATGTTACATGTAACCACTCTTCGGCCTCTCCGACATCGGGTGGGACATGCACTAATGTAACACCCTTCTATACCCCAAACCATAATATGATATTTTAATTAGAAAACATAACCATAAGGGTGTCACACACATAAAACACATAACCTGTTCTGGAACATGGGTTACCACAGAAATAAATTCAAATGCACATATTTATACCTGGGATGTTACACGACATCCAACACATCTGATTTGTACTTGGGATGTTACACGACATCCAACACATCTGATTTGGGTCAAGTACTTGTATAATAAGACATTCAATACCTGTCCTCGCATGCTCACCCAAGAATTTACGGTATCATCGCAGCGGAATCACTAATAAACATACAACAATAATATTGTAACTCAAGACATTAAGTCTCATGAATTTCAACTTAATAGCGTAATCAAAAGAGTCTGTAAATAAAATCAAAAGAACTTATAATCTCCAAAACACAAAAAGTTTGTAACATCGACAACAATGATTCAAAATTCAAATCAAGCGTTTATCCCAACCCGATGTTACATGATCAGAGCAAGGAACCCCAAACTGCTTTCAGGATTATCGACTAACCCCACAAACCAACACAAGTCTTTTCGGCATGTTTTTGTCCTCACTCACACACTTTCCGGGAAACTTCCCAGAAGGTCACTCATCCCAATACTACTCCAAGTCAAGCACGCTTAACTATGGAGTTCTTATCTATTGGGCTACCGAAAAGAAGATGCATCTTGTTGGTATAGGTAGTACCAATTAATCCTTATAAGCCTTCATTCAACCATGCAGTCCCATACCTGCATAGCCTCAGGATCCCTCTCATTCCGATGTGAATTCGGTTTTCCCATCGAAGTTGCTAGGAGTGTCTCATTGTCATGCATCATGCATCGACAACCACTTCATCGCCCTCGGATGTTACATGTAACCACTCTTCGGCCTCTCCGACATCGGGTGGTACATGCACTAATGTAACACCCTTCTATACCCCAAACCATAATATGATATTTTAATTAGAAAACATAACCATAAGGGTGTCACACACATAAAACACATAACCTGTTCTGGAACATGGGTTACCACAGAAATAAATTCAAATGCACATATTTATACCTGGGATGTTACACGACATCCAACACATCTAATTTGTACTTGGGATGTTACACGATATCCAACACATCTGATTTGGGTCAAGTACTTGTATAATAAGACATTCAATACCTGTCCTCGCATGCTCACCCAAGAATTTACGGTATCATCGCAGCGGAATCACTAATAAACATACAACAATAATATTGTAACTCAAGACATTAAGTCTCATGAATTTCAACTTAATAGCATAATCAAAAGAGTCTGTAAATAAAATCAAAAGAACTTATAATCTCCAAAACACAAAAAGTTTGTAACATCGACAACAATGATACAAAATTCAAATCAAGCGTTTATCCCAACCCGATGTTACATGATCAGAGCAAGGAACCCCAAACTGCTTTCAGGATTATCGACTGACCCCACAAACCAACACGAGTCTTTTCGGCATGTTTTTGTCCTCACTCACACACTTTCCGGGAAACTTCCCAGAAGGTCACTCATCCCAATACTACTCCAAGTCAAGCACGCTTAACTATGGAGTTCTTATCTATTGGGCTACCGAAAAGAAGATGCATCTTGTTGGTATAGGTAGTACCAATTAATCCTTATAAGCCTTCATTCAACCATGCAGTCCCATACCTGCATAGCCTCAGGATCCCTCTCATTCCGATGTGAATTCGGTTTTCCCCTCGAAGTTGCTAGGAGTGTCTCATTGTCATGCATCATGCATCGACAACCACTTCATCGCCCTCGGATGTTACATGTAACCACTCTTCGGCCTCTCCGACATCGGGTGGTACATGCACTAATGTAACACCCTTCTATACCCCAAACCATAATATGATATTTTAATTAGAAAACATAACCATAAGGGTGTCACACACATAAAACACATAACCTGTTCTGGAACATGGGTTACCACAGAAATAAATTCAAATGCACATATTTATACCTGGGATGTTACACGACATCCAACACATCTGATTTGTACTTGGGATGTTACACGACATCCAACACATCTGATTTGGGTCAAGTACTTGTATAATAAGACATTCAATACCTGTCCTCGCATGCTCACCCAAGAATTTACGGTATCATCGCAGCGGAATCACTAATAAACATACAACAATAATATTGTAACTCAAGACATTAAGTCTCATGAATTTCAACTTAATAGCGTAATCAAAAGAGTCTGTAAATAAAATCAAAAGAACTTATAATCTCCAAAACACAAAAAGTTTGTAACATCGACAACAATGATTCAAAATTCAAATCAAGCGTTTATCCCAACCCGATGTTACATGATCAGAGCAAGGAACCCCAAACTGCTTTCAGGATTATCGACTAACCCCACAAACCAACACAAGTCTTTTCGGCATGTTTTTGTCCTCACTCACACACTTTCCGGGAAACTTCCCAGAAGGTCACTCATCCCAATACTACTCCAAGTCAAGCACGCTTAACTATGGAGTTCTTATCTATTGGGCTACCGAAAAGAAGATGCATCTTGTTGGTATAGGTAGTACCAATTAATCCTTATAAGCCTTCATTCAACCATGCAGTCCCATACCTGCATAGCCTCAGGATCCCTCTCATTCCCATGTGAATTCGGTTTTCCCCTCGAAGTTGCTAGGAGTGTCTCATTGTCATGCATCATGCATCGACAACCACTTCATCGCCCTCGGATGTTACATGTAACCACTCTTCGGCCTCTCCGACATCGGGTGGTACATGCACTAATGTAACACCCTTCTATACCCTAAACCATAATATGATATTTTAATTAGAAAAGATAACCATAAGGGTGTCACACACATAAAACACATAACCTGTTCTGGAACATGGGTTACCACAGAAATAAATTCAAATGCACATATTTATACCTGGGATGTTACACGACATCCAACACATCTAATTTGTACTTGGGATGTTACACGATATCCAACACATCTGATTTGGGTCAAGTACTTGTATAATAAGACATTCAATACCTGTCCTCGCATGCTCACCCAAGAATTTACGGTATCATCGCAGCGGAATCACTAATAAACATACAACAATAATATTGTAACTCAAGACATTAAGTCTCATGAATTTCAACTTAATAGCATAATCAAAAGAGTCTGTAAATAAAATCAAAAGAACTTATAATCTCCAAAACACAAAAAGTTTGTAACATCGACAACAATGATACAAAATTCAAATCAAGCGTTTATCCCAACCCGATGTTACATGATCAGAGCAAGGAACCCCAAACTGCTTTCAGGATTATCGATTAACCCCACAAACCAACACGAGTCTTTTCGGCATGTTTTTGTCCTCACTCACACACTTTCCGGGAAACTTCCCAGAAGGTCACTCATCCCAATACTACTCCAAGTCAAGCACGCTTAACTATGGAGTTCTTATCTATTGGGCTACCGAAAAGAAGATGCATCGTGTTGGTATAGGTAGTACCAATTAATCCTTATAAGCCTTCATTCAACCATGCAGTCCCATACCTGCATAGCCTTAGGATCCCTCTCATTCCGATGTGAATTCGGTTTTCCCCTCGAAGTTGCTAGGAGTGTCTCATTGTCATGCATCATGCATCGACAACCACTCCATCGCCCTCGGATGTTACATGTAACCACTCTTCGGCCTCTCCGACATCGGGTGGTACATGCCCACAAACTTCCGCTTGGTTCGTCCCCGAACCACATCGTACTGGGAGAGGTTTGACTCTGATACCATTTGTAACACCCCAAACTGCTTTCAGGATTATCGACTGACCCCACAAACCAACACAGGTCTTTTCGGCATGTTTTTGTCCTCACTCACACACTTTCCGGGAAACTTCCCAGAAGGTCACCCATCCCAATACTACTCCAAGTCAAGCACGCTTAACTATGGAGTTCTTATCTATTAGGCTACCGAAAAGAAGATGCATCTTGTTGGTACAGGTAGTACCAATTAATCCTTATAAGCCTTCATTCAACCATGCAGTCTCATACCTGCATAGCCTTAGGATCCCTCTCATTCCGATGTGAATTCGGTTTTCCCCTCGAAGTTGCTAGGAGTGTCTCATTGTCATGCATCATGCATCGACAACCACTTCATCGCCCTCGGATGTTACATGTAACCACTCTTCGGCCTCTCCGACATCGGGTGGTACATGCACTAATGTAACACCCTTCTATACCCCAAACCATAATATGATATTTTAATTAGAAAACATAACCATAAGGGTGTCACACACATAAAACACATAACCTGTTCTGGAACATGGGTTACCACAGAAATAAATTCAAATGCACATATTTATACCTGGGATGTTACACGACATCCAACACATCTGATTTGGGTCAAGTACTTGTATAATAAGACATTCAATACCTGTCCTCGCATGCTCACCCAAGAATTTACGGTATCATCGCAGCGGAATCACTAATAAACATACAACAATAATATTGTAACTCAAGACATTAAGTCTCATGAATTTCAACTTAATAGCGTAATCAAAAGAGTCTGTAAATAAAATCAAAAGAACTTATAATCTCCAAAACACAAAAAGTTTGTAACATCGACAACAATGATTCAAAATTCAAATCAAGCGTTTATCCCAACCCGATGTTACATGATCAGAGCAAGGAACCCCAAACTGCTTTCAGGATTATCGACTAACCCCACAAACCAACACAAGTCTTTTCGGCATGTTTTTGTCCTCACTCACACACTTTCCGGGAAACTTCCCAGAAGGTCACTCATCCCAATACTACTCCAAGTCAAGCACGCTTAGCTATGGAGTTCTTATCTATTGGGCTACCGAAAAGAAGATGCATCTTGTTGGTATAGGTAGTACCAATTAATCCTTATAAGCCTTCATTCAACCATGCAGTCCCATACCTGCATAGCCTCAGGATCCCTCTCATTCCGATGTGAATTCGGTTTTCCCCTCGAAGTTGCAAGGAGTGTCTCATTGTCATGCATCATGCATCGACAACCACTTCATCGCCCTCGGATGTTACATGTAACCACTCTTCGGCCTCTCCGACATCGGGTGGTACATGCACTAATGTAACACCCTTCTATACCCCAAACCATAATATGATATTTTAATTAGAAAACATAACCATAAGGGTGTCACACACATAAAACACAGAACCTGTTCTGGAACATGGGTTACCACAGAAATAAATTCAAATGCACATATTTATACCTGGGATGTTACACGACATCCAACACATCTAATTTGTACTTGGGATGTTACACGATATCCAACACATCTGATTTGGGTCAAGTACTTGTATAATAAGACATTCAATACCTGTCCTCGCATGCTCACCCAAGAATTTACGGTATCATCGCAGCGGAATCACTAATAAACATACAACAATAATATTGTAACTCAAGACATTAAGTCTCATGAATTTCAACTTAATAGCATAATCAAAAGAGTCTGTAAATAAAATCAAAAGAACTTATAATCTCCAAAACACAAAAAGTTTGTAACATCGACAACAATGATACAAAATTCAAATCAAGCGTTTATCCCAACCCGATGTTACATGATCAGAGCAAGGAACCCCAAACTGCTTTCAGGATTATCGATTAACCCCACAAACCAACACGAGTCTTTTCGGCATGTTTTTGTCCTCACTCACACACTTTCCGGGAAACTTCCCAGAAGGTCACTCATCCCAATACTACTCCAAGTCAAGCACGCTTAACTATGGAGTTCTTATCTATTGGGCTACCGAAAAGAAGATGCATCTTGTTGGTATAGGTAGTACCAATTAATCCTTATAAGCCTTCATTCAACCATGCAGTCCCATACCTGCATAGCCTTAGGATCCCTCTCATTCCGATGTGAATTCGGTTTTCCCCTCGAAGTTGCTAGGAGTGTCTCATTGTCATGCATCATGCATCGACAACCACTCCATCGCCCTCGGATGTTACATGTAACCACTCTTCGGCCTCTCCGACATCGGGTGGTACATGCCCACCAACTTCCGCTTGGTTCGTCCCCGAACCACATCGTACTGGGAGAGGTTTGACTCTGATACCATTTGTAACACCCCAAACTGCTTTCAGGATTATCGACTGACCCCACAAACCAACACAGGTCTTTTCGGCATGTTTTTGTCCTCACTCACACACTTTCCGGGAAACTTCCCAGAAGGTCACCCATCCCAATACTACTCCAAGTCAAGCACGCTTAACTATGGAGTTCTTATCTATTGGGCTACCGAAAAGAAGATGCATCTTGTTGGTATAGGTAGTACCAATTAATCCTTATAAGCCTTCAATCAACCATGCAGTCCCATACCTGCATAGCCTCAGGATCCCTCTCATTCCGATGTGAATTCGGTTTTCCCCTCGAAGTTGCTAGGAGTGTCTCATTGTCATGCATCATGCATCGACAACCACTTCATCGCCCTCGGATGTTACATGTAACCACTCTTCGGCCTCTCCGACATCGGGTGGTACATGCACTAATGTAACACCCTTCTATACCCCAAACCATAATATGATATTTTAATTAGAAAACATAACCATAAGGGTGTCACACACATAAAACACATAACCTGTTCTGGAACATGGGTTACCACAGAAATAAATTCAAATGCACATATTTATACCTGGGATGTTACACGACATCCAACACATCTGATTTGTACTTGGGATGTTACACGACATCCAACACATCTGATTTGGGTCAAGTACTTGTATAATAAGACATTCAATACCTGTCCTCGCATGCTCACCCAAGAATTTACGGTATCATCGCAGCGGAATCACTAATAAACATACAACAATAATATTGTAACTCAAGACATTAAGTCTCATGAATTTCAACTTAATAGCGTAATCAAAAGAGTCTGTAAATAAAATCAAAAGAACTTATAATCTCCAAAACACAAAAAGTTTGTAACATCGACAACAATGATTCAAAATTCAAATCAAGCGTTTATCCCAACCCGATGTTACATGATCAGAGCAAGGAACCCCAAACTGCTTTCAGGATTATCGACTAACCCCACAAACCAACACAAGTCTTTTCGGCATGTTTTTGTCCTCACTCACACACTTTCCGGGAAACTTCCCAGAAGGTCACTCATCCCAATACTACTCCAAGTCAAGCACGCTTAACTATGGAGTTCTTATCTATTGGGCTACCGAAAAGAAGATGCATCTTGTTGGTATAGGTAGTACCAATTAATCCTTATAAGCCTTCATTCAACCATGCAGTCCCATACCTGCATAGCCTCAGGATCCCTCTCATTCCGATGTGAATTCGGTTTTCCCCTCGAAGTTGCTAGGAGTGTCTCATTGTCATGCATCATGCATCGACAACCACTTCATCGCCCTCGGATGTTACATGTAACCACTCTTCGGCCTCTCCGACATCGGGTGGTACATGCACTAATGTAACACCCTTCTATACCCCAAACCATAATATGATATTTTAATTAGAAAACATAACCATAAGGGTGTCACACACATAAAACACATAACCTGTTCTGGAACATGGGTTACCACAGAAATAAATTCAAATGCACATATTTATACCTGGGATGTTACACGACATCCAACACATCTAATTTGTACTTGGGATGTTACACGATATCCAACACATCTGATTTGGGTCAAGTACTTGTATAATAAGACATTCAATACCTGTCCTCGCATGCTCACCCAAGAATTTACGGTATCATCGCAGCGGAATCACTAATAAACATACAACAATAATATTGTAACTCAAGACATTAAGTCTCATGAATTTCAACTTAATAGCATAATCAAAAGAGTCTGTAAATAAAATCAAAAGAACTTATAATCTCCAAAACACAAAAAGTTTGTAACATCGACAACAATGATACAAAATTCAAATCAAGCATTTATCCCAACCCGATGTTACATGATCAGAGCAAGGAACCCCAAACTGCTTTCAGGATTATCGATTAACCCCACAAACCAACACGAGTCTTTTCGGCATGTTTTTGTCCTCACTCACACACTTTCCGGGAAACTTCCCAGAAGGTCACTCATCCCAATACTACTCCAAGTCAAGCACGCTTAACTATGGAGTTCTTATCTATTGGGCTACCGAAAAGAAGATGCATCTTGTTGGTATAGGTAGTACCAATTAATCCTTATAAGCCTTCATTTACCATGCAGTCCCATACCTGCGTAGCCTTAGGATCCCTCTCATTCCGATGTGAATTCGGTTTTCCCCTCGAAGTTGCTAGGAGTGTCTCATTGTCATGCATCATGCATCGACAACCACTCCATCGCCCTCGGATGTTACATGTAACCACTCTTCGGCCTCTCCGACATCGGGTGGTACATGCCCACCAACTTCCGCTTGGTTCGTCCCCGAACCACATCGTACTGGGAGAGGTTTGACTCTGATACCATTTGTAACACCCCAAACTGCTTTCAGGATTATCGACTGACCCCACAAACCAACACAGGTCTTTTCGGCATGTTTTTGTCCTCACTCACACACTTTCCGGGAAACTTCCCAGAAGGTCACCCATCCCAATACTACTCCAAGTCAAGCACGCTTAACTATGGAGTTCTTATCTATTGGGCTACCGAAAAGAAGATGCATCTTGTTGGTATAGGTAGTACCAATTAATCCTCATAAGCCTTCATTCAACCATGCAGTCCCATACCTGCATAGCCTCAGGATCCCTCTCATTCCGATGTGAATTCGGTTTTCCCCTCGAAGTTGCTAGGAGTGTCTCATTGTCATGCATCATGCATCGACAACCACTTCATCGCCCTCGGATGTTACATGTAACCACTCTTCGGCCTCTCCGACATCGGGTGGTACATGCCCAGCAACTTCCGCTTGGTTCGTCCCCGAACCACATCGTACTGGGAGAGGTTTGACTCTGATACCATTTGTAACTCCCCAAACTGCTTTCAGGATTATCGACTGACCCCACAAACCAACACAGGTCTTTTCGGCATGTTTTTATCCTCACTCACACACTTTCCGGGAAACTTCCCAGAAGGTCACCCATCCCAATACTACTCCAAGTCAAGCACGCTTAACTATGGAGTTCTTATCTATTAGGCTACCGAAAAGAAGATGCATCTTGTTGGTACAGGTAGTACCAATTAATCCTTATAAGCCTTCATTCAACCATGCAGTCTCATACCTGCATAGCCTCAGGATCCCTCTCATTCCGATGTGAATTCGGTTTTCCACTCGAAGTTGCTAGGAGTGTCTCATTGTCATGCATCATGCATCGACAACCACTTCATCGCCCTCGGATGTTACATGTATTCACTCTTCTGCCTCTCCGACATCGGGTGGTACATGCACTAATGTAACACCCTTCTATACCCCAAACCATAATATGATATTTTAATTAGAAAACATAACCATAAGGGTGTCACACACATAAAACACATAACCTGTTCTGGAACATGGGTTACCACAGAAATAAATTCAAATGCACATATTTATACCTGGGATGTTACACGACATCCAACACATATGATTTGTACTTGGGATGTTACACGACATCCAACACATCTGATTTGGGTCAAGTACTTGTATAATGAGACATTCAATACTTGTCCTCGCATGCTCACCCAAGAATTTACGGTATCATCGCAGCGGAATCACTAATAAACATACAACAATAATATTGTAACTCAAGACATTAAGTCTCATGAATTTCAACTTAATAGCATAATCAAAAGAGTATGTAAATAAAATCAAAAGAACTTATAATCTCCAAAACACAAAAAGTTTGTAACATCGACAACAATGATACAAAATTCAAATCAAGCGTTTATCCCAACCCGATGTTACATGATCAGAGCAAGGAACCCCAAACTGCTTTCAGGATTATCGACTAACCCCACAAACCAACACGAGTCTTTTCGGCATGTTTTTGTCCTCACTCACACACTTTCCGGGAAACTTCCCAGAAGGTCACTCATCCCAATACTACTCCAAGTCAAGCACGCTTAACTATGGAGTTCTTATCTATTGGGCTACCGAAAAGAAGATGCATCTTGTTGGTATAGGTAGTACCAATTAATCCTTATAAGCCTTCATTCAACCATGCAGTCCCATACCTGCATAACCTCAGGATCCCTCTCATTCCGATGTGAATTCGGTTTTCCCCTCGAAATTGCTAGGAGTGTCTCATTGTCATACATCATGCATCGACAACCACTCCATCGCCCTCGGATGTTACATGTAACCACTCTTCGGCCTCTCCGACATCGGGTGGTACATGCCCACCAACTTCCGCTTGGTTCGTCCCCGAACCACATCGTACTGGGAGAGGTTTGACTCTGATACCATTTGTAACACCCCAAACTGCTTTCAGGATTATCGACTGACCCCACAAACCAACACAGGTCTTTTCGGCATGTTTTTGTCCTCACTCACACACTTTCCGGGAAACTTCCCAGAAGGTCACTCATCCCAATACTACTCCAAGTCAAACACGCTTAACTATGGAGTTCTTATCTATTGGGCTACCGAAAAGAAGATGCATCTTGTTGGTATAGGTAGTACCAATTAATCCTTATAAGCCTTCATTCAACCATGCAGTCCCATACCTGCATAGCCTCAGGATCCCTCTCATTCCGATGTGAATTCGATTTTCCCCTCGAAGTTGCTAGGAGTGTCTCATTGTCATGCATCATGCATCGACAACCACTTCATCGCCCTCGGATGTTACATGTAACCACTCTTCGGCCTCTCCGACATCGGGTGGTACATGCACTAATGTAACACCCTTCTATACCCCAAACCATAATATGATATTTTAATTAGAAAACATAACCATAAGGGTGTCACACACATAAAACACATAACCTGTTCTGGAACATGGGTTACCACAGAAATAAATTCAAAATGCACATATTTATACCTGGGATGTTACACGACATCCAACACATCTGATTTGTACTTGGGATGTTACACGACATCCAACACATCTGATTTGGGTCAAGTACTTGTATAATAAGACATTCAATACCTGTCCTCGCATGCTCACCCAAGAATTTACGGTATCATCGCAGCGGAATCACTAATAAATATACAACAATAATATTGTAACTCAAGACATTAAGTCTCATGAATTTCAACTTAATAGCATAATCAAAAGAGTATGTAAATAAAATCAAAAGAACTTATAATCTCCAAAACACAAAAAGTTTGTAACATCGACAACAATGATACAAAATTCAAATCAAGCGTTTATCCCAACCCGATGTTACATGATCAGAGCAAGGAACCCCAAACTGCTTTCAAGATTATCGACTAACCCCATAAACCAACACGAGTCTTTTCGGCGTGTTTTTGTCCTCACTCACACACTTTCCGGGAAACTTCCCAGAAGGTCACTCATCCCAATACTACTCCAAGTCAAGCACGCTTAACTATGGAGTTCTTATCTATTGGGCTACCGAAAAGAAGATGCATCTTGTTGGTATAGGTAGTACCAATTAATCCTTATAAGCCTTCATTCAACCATGCAGTCCCATACCTGCATAGCCTCAGGATCCCTCTCATTCCGATGTGAATTCGGTTTTCCCCTCGAAGTTGTTAGGAGTGTCTCATTGTCATGCATCATGCATCGACAACCACTCCATCGCCCTCGGATGTTACATGTAACCACTCTTCGGCCTCTCCGACATCGGGTGGTACATGCCCACCAACTTCCGCTTGGTTCGTCCCCGAACCACATCGTACTGGGAGAGGTTTGACTCTGATACCATTTGTAACACCCCAAACTGCTTTCAGGATTATCGACTGACCCCACAAACCAACACAGGTCTTTTCGGCATGTTTTTGTCCTCACTCACACACTTTCCGGGAAACTTCCAAGAAGGTCACCCATCCCAATACTACTCCAAGTCAAGCACGCTTAACTATGGAGTTCTTATCTATTGGGCTACCGAAAAGAAGATGCATCTTGTTGGTATAGGTAGTACCAATTAATCCTTATAAGCCTTCATTCAACCATGCAGTCCCATACCTGCATAGCCTCAGGATCCCTCTCATTCCGATGTGAATTCGATTTTCCCCTCGAAGTTGCTAGGAGTGTCTCATTGTCATGCATCATGCATCGACAACCACTTCATCGCCCTCGGATGTTACATGTAACCACTCTTCGGCCTCTCCGACATCGGGTGGTACATGCACTAATGTAACACCCTTCTATACCCCAAACCATAATATGATATTTTAATTAGAAAACATAACCATAAAGGTGTCACACACATAAAACACATAACCTGTTCTGGAACATGGGTTACCACAGAAATAAATTCAAAATGCACATATTTATACCTGGGATGTTACACGACATCCAACACATCTGATTTGTACTTGGGATGTTACACGACATCCAACACATCTGATTTGGGTCAAGTACTTGTATAATAAGACATTCAATACCTGTCCTCGCATGCTCACCCAAGAATTTACGGTATCATCGCAGCAGAATCACTAATAAACATACAACAATAATATTGTAACTCAAGACATTAAGTCTCATGAATTTCAACTTAATAGCATAATCAAAAGAGTCTGTAAATAAAATCAAAAGAACTTATAATCTCCAAAACACAAAAAGTTTGTAACATCGACAACAATGATACAAAATTCAAATCAAGCGTTTATCCCAACCCGATGTTACATGATCAGAGCAAGGAACCCCAAACTGCTTTCAGGATTATCGACTAACCCCACAAACCAACACGAGTCTTTTCGGCATGTTTTTGTCCTCACTCACACACTTTCCGGGAAACTTCCCAGAAGGTCACTCATCCCAATACTACTCCAAGTCAAGCACGCTTAACTATGGAGTTCTTATCTATTGGGCTACCGAAAAGAAGATGCATCTTGTTGGTATAGGTAGTACCAATTAATCCTTATAAGCCTTCATTCAACCATGCAGTCCCATACCTGCATAGCCTCAGGATCCCTCTCATTCCGATGTGAATTCGGTTTTCCCCTCGAAGTTGCTAGGAGTGTCTCATTGTCATGCATCATGCATCGACAACCACTCCATCGCCCTCGGATGTTACATGTAACCACTCTTCGGCCTCTCCGACATCGGGTGGTACATGCCCACCAACTTCCGCTTGGTTCGTCCCCGAACCACATCGTACTGGGAGAGGTTTGACTCTGATACCATTTGTAACACCCCAAACTGCTTTCAGGATTATCGACTGACCCCACAAACCAACACAGGTCTTTTCGGCATGTTTTTGTCCTCACTCACACACTTTCCGGGAAACTTCCAAGAAGGTCACCCATCCCAATACTACTCCAAGTCAAGCACGCTTAACTATGGAGTTCTTATCTATTGGGCTACCGAAAAGAAGATGCATCTTGTTTGTATAGGTAGTACCAATTAATCCTTATAAGCCTTCATTCAACCATGCAGTCCCATACCTGCATAGCCTCAGGATCCCTCTCATTCCGATGTGAATTCGGTTTTCCCCTCGAAGTTGCTAGGAGTGTCTCATTGTCATGCATCATGCATCGACAACCACTCCATCGCCCTCGGATGTTACATGTAACCACTCTTCGGCCTCTCCGACATCGGGTGGTACATGCCCACCAACTTCCGCTTGGTTCGTCCCCGAACCACATCGTACTGGGAGAGGTTTGACTCTGATACCATTTGTAACACCCCAAACTGCTTTCAGGATTATCGACTGACCCCACAAACCAACACAGGTCTTTTCGGCATGTTTTTGTCCTCACTCACACACTTTCCGGGAAACTTCCCAGAAGGTCACCCATCCCAATACTACTCCAAGTCAAGCACGCTTAACTATGGAGTTCTTATCTATTGGGCTACCGAAAAGAAGATGCATCTTGTTGGTATAGGTAGTACCAATTAATCCTTATAAGCCTCCATTCAACCATGCAGTCTCATACCTGCATAGCCTCAGGATCCCTCTCATTCCGATGTGAATTTGGTTTTCCCCTCGAAGTTGCTAGGAGTGTCTCATTGTCATGCATCATGCATCGACAACCACTTCATCGCCCTCGGATGTTACATGTAACCACTCTTCGGCCTCTCCGACATCGGGTGGTACATGCACTAATGTAACACCCTTCTATACCCCAAACCATAATATGATATTTTAATTAGAAAACATAACCATAAGGGTGTCACACACATAAAACACATAACCTGTTCTGGAACATGGGTTACCACAGAAATAAATTCAAATGCACATATTTATACCTGGGATGTTACACGACATCCAACACATCTGATTTGTACTTGGGATGTTACACGACATCCAACACATCTGATTTGGGTCAAGTACTTGTATAATAAGACATTCAATACCTGTCCTCGCATGCTCGCCCAAGAATTTACGGTATCATCGCAGCGAAATCACTAATAAACATACAACAATAATATTGTAACTCAAGACATTAAGTCTCATGAATTTCAACTTAATAGCATAATCAAAAATGTCTGTAAATAAAATCAAAAGAACTTATAATCTCCAAAACACAAAAAGTTTGTAACATCGACAACAATGATACAAAATTCAAATCAAGCGTTTATCCCAACCCGATGTTACATGATCAGAGCAAGGAACCCCAAACTGCTTTCAGGATTATCGACTAACCCCACAAACCAACACGAGTCTTTTCGGCATGTTTTTGTCCTCACTCACACACTTTCCGGGAAACTTCCAAGAAGGTCACTCATCCCAATACTACTCCAAGTCAAGCACGCTTAACTATGGAGTTCTTATCAATTGGGCTACCGAAAAGAAGATGCATCTTGTTGGTATAGGTAGTACCAATTAAGCCTTATAAGCCTTCATTCAACCATGCAATCCCATACCTGCATAGCCTCAGGATCCCTCTCATTCCGATGTGAATTCGGTTTTCCCCTCGAAGTTGCTAGGAGTGTCTCATTGTCATGCATCATGCATCGACAACCACTCCATCGCCCTCGGATGTTACATGTAACCACTCTTCGGCCTCTCCGACATCGGGTGGTACATGCCCACCAACTTCCGCTTGGTTCGTCCCCGAACCACATCGTACTGGGAGAGGTTTGGCTCTGATACCATTTGTAACACCCCAAACTGCTTTCAGGATTATCGACTAACCCCACAAACCAACACGAGTCTTTTCAGCATGTTTTTGTCCTCTCTCACACACTTTCCGGGAAACTTCCCAGAAGGTCACCCATCCCAATACTACTCCAAGTCAAGCACGCTTAACTATGGAGTTCTTATCTATTGGGCTACCGAAAACAAGATGCATCTTCTTTTCGGTTGCCCAATAGATAAGAACTCCATAGTTAAGCGTGCTTGACTTGGAGTAGTATTGGGATGGGTGACCTTCTGGGAAGTTTCCCGGAAAGTGTGTGAGTGAGGACAAAAACATGCCGAAAAGACTCGTGTTGGTTTGTGGGGTTAGTCGATAATCCTGAAAGTAGTTTGGGGTGTTACAAAGCACATCCAAGAGCTAACACTAAGATGTATGCTTTTTGTAGATGATATAGTCCTACTTGGAGAATTGAAGAAAAATTTAAATGAAAGGTTGGAGACTTGGAGACAAGCCTTGGAAAGATATGACTTTCATTCAAGCAGATGTAAGAGAGAGTATATGGAATGTAAGTTTAATAAAAGGAGAAGTGTTTCTAACCTATAAGTGAAAGTTGAGACCATATCATCCAACAAATCACGATGTAAGAGAGAGTATATGGAATGTAAGTTTAATAAAAGAAGAAGTGTTTCTAACCTATAAGTGAAAGTTGAGACCATATCATCCAACAAATCACGCGGTTTAAATATTTAGGGCCTATAATACAAAACGATGAAGAAATAGAAGGGGGTGTAAATCATTGAATTCAAGTTGGGTGAAATTAAGGAGGACAACATAGATTTTATGTGACACAAAAGTTTCGCTCAAGTTGAAAGGAAAATGTTATTGAATAGCGGTAAAACATGCAATGTTGTATGAACAAAAGGCAGGGCAGTTAAAATTCAACATGAGAGTAAAATAAGTGTAGAGAGATCATAATATTGTGTTGGATATGTGATAAAATTAGACGAGATAAAATTTGAAATGACAATATTATAGAGAGTGTTAGGGTGGCACATACTCCCTCAATTCTCTTTTATAAACAAACTTTGACTTTTAAATTCATTAAATAAATGATGTATTTGGATTATATATAAACTAGGACATCAATTATTCAATGAATGCAAAAGTCAAAATTTGCTTATAAAAGATAATGGAAGGATTATCCTAGAAAAGATGGTGAAATAGGCTTAATTGGTTTGTAAATGTAAAGAGAAGGCCAATAGACTTTATTTTAAAGAAGAATAAAACATATAAAAATGAGTCAAACAATTAAAAACATAAAAGATCTAGAAAAACTATAAAAAACTATTTAAAAAATCTTAAAATTAATATAATTTTGAATAGAACATTATAATTAAATTTGATATATATAACTGAATTTAATCTATAATCAAAATTTATTTATAAAAGAGCATGGATGGAGTATAATAGAAATTTGATGGATGGAGTATAATAGAAATTTGATCTATTTATAAAAGAGGATGGATGGAGTATACTAGAAAATATTACCAATACATAAAAAATTTAAATTTATGAATCAAAATATTATTTTCTCTCCTCAAATGTTCACTAGCACTAACTTTTAAACAACTAAAAAATAAAGTTAAATCAACTTTTGATTTTTATCACACTACATTAAACTTGAACCTAAAACACTCCAACAAAAAAAAATAGTTGCAATTAACCGTTTTACATTACATTCACAAGTCATATGCAATATCAAACAAATACATAAACATCATTCAACCAGTTAAAATTTTACAATTGTACCATCATAATAACATCATGTTCAATTTTCTCTTTATTGTTGAAAATAAAATAAGTACTAAGCTCTGTATTTTTTAATCTTGTTTTTGAGTTCATCTTTTTTGGCACCAACAATCTTATCCACCTCTTCCCCATTCTTCAACAACAAAAACGTCGGCATAGCCTGCACCTTAAACTCCTGCGCCACATCCTATTATTTCCCCCAAAAAAATCAGAGAAAAATTAAATAAAACATTATAAATAATTAAAATAAAATAAAAATATAAAAATTCATTGAAATCAAATTAAGAATAATAATTTTACCGATAATTCGTCAACGTCGATCTTGATGAATTCAACGTCCGTGAATTCGTTAGCCATGGCATGAACAATCGGTTCCATCATTTTACACGGTCCACACCACGTAGCAGAGAAATCAATCACAACCTTTTGTATAAGAAAAAAAAATCAAAACGATTCAGATCTGAAAAATTAGGTTAAAAAAAGGGGGGAAATGAGATTTAAAGTGATTTTAGGGTTTACGAGACGAGGCGAGTCTTTGATTTCGTTGAAGTGGAGCTGCCAGCGTGCGGATGAGTGGAATGTTTTGACGGTGTGATCGGAGGATTCTAAGGCGGCAGCTGGTTCGCCGCCGATGAGGGAAGAGAGAATTGAGCCCATTGATAGGTTCGTTGACTTGCTTGCTTGATAACTACGCGTTTTTAGGAGAGAGGTTGCCTGTTTTTATACTATGGCATGTTCCTTCCTATATTCTTTATCATTTTTTTATTTATTAAGTTTTATATAAATAACCTATTTGTACAACGTCAAATCTTGATTTTTTTTTAAATAATCAATATTTTTAAAAATAATTCTAAAATAATAAATTTAAAAAAAAAATCTAAAATAATCCTATTTAAAAAAGATGCGTCAGATGAATTGGTGCACCCGTTTTATACCAAGAGGAGGCATCTGCATTAGAAATCTCATCAGAAGGCGTCAATGCCCTTGGTGCATGCATTGTGCATCATGAGGAGGCGCCAATGTCTATGGCGCCTACATTGTGCCTCACGAGGAAGCGTCAATGACTATGGCGTCTGCATGACTTGACATGTTAGGCGCCTAGCCTCTTGGCGCATGTATTTTATATCTCATCTATATAAATATCTCCTCTTGAATGCAATATTTTTCACACAAAATTTTTCCCTACTACCATATTTTCTTTCATTCAACTCCACTCTCCTTCAAATTTTTGTGTTTTAACCATGTCTGAATACATTCACAAGCGAAATGATGATTTAATATTTTCCGTTTTTGCGTCTCCGATAAAGATTCGACTCTGGAATATGATTTTGTTTGAACGTCTTAATCGGACATTGAACAGTTGGTTAGATGAAGAAATTGGAGATCGTGAAAGGATTAGAATAATTCAATGGCTTGTGTCCACGTTCAACCAAAATGGAAAAATGCGTGAATGGGTGGATATTAAAATTGACTGAGACGTTCATAGGATGATGCATTACATGTTCAAAATTGTTTTTATGGTTGTAATCACATAGTTCTTGTATTGTAGTTGTTTTAGTTGTTTGTGTTATTGTTTATGTAATGGTATTTTTGTCACAAACTTATAATATGAAATAAATTTAGTTTTTCATATATTGCAACAGATGTAAATGTGAATTTATCTGGTTGTGCTCATTCCAACACTAGGACACTTAGAACGATTGTGACCTGGTTGACGGCATGAACTACATAATCTAACCATTTTGTTCGCCATATCCATTTCGGTTTGAATGCGGGTGTTGTTTGGGCGACCATTTTTTTTCCTTCGCATAACTTCGTTGTGTCAGACGATGTTCTCTTGATATTCTGGCCAGTAATCCTCTTTTGCTACTACCGGAAAACTAATTCTATAAACATTTGATAGGCTAATGACTTTGTAAACGTCAGATAGCAAGTAGGATGGATCCATTCGAGCGTTTGAACATGTCGCAATGACATGGGAGCATGGCATACGAAAGGCTTGGAACTTTCTACAGTTATACCAACCTCTATTTAGTTCGACTCTGTACTATCCCATCGGTATGCCCTCATTATGATCCATGGACTTGGCAACACTATATCAACCTTTAGTAAGGTCAAACACTGTGACCACATGTGTGTTTGCTTTGGCAGCTTCATGTCTAATGAATTTCATTGAATTATCACTCAACAACTGTCCAGATTGCAACACTGAACTCCATTTGGAACGTCTGGTCTCAAATAGCGCCCCTAGCCTGAAATATGTTGCTTGCACCAAAGCGATTATAGGTAGGTTACGAAAGCCTTTGAAGACAGAGTTCATTGATTCACAATATTTGTTGTCATGTGGCCTCAACGTTGACCGTTGTCGTATGCCCTAGTCCACTTCTTCAATGGAATATTGTCGATCCACCGTACTGCATCTGCGTTTGACAATCTTATTTCTTCGTGGTAGTGTTTGAAAGAAGGTTCTGATAATGTGTAACATGCGTTGACAACCTTCTTCCGCAATGACTTGTCTTTGATTTCCCGCATAAAATTTTGAGCAATATGTCTAATACAGAAGACATACGTCGAAGGAGGATCTTACCAGTCATTATCAATGTTATTATATGCTCTGATGATTGAAGGGTGTTTGTCGGAGATCAAACATAAGTTAAGATGCGGTACAACGTGCAATCGAAGATTTCTTAGGAAAAAACTCCATCCCTCAGCAGTCTCCCCTTCAACAAAGGCAAAGGCGATTGGAAAAATGTTATTATTGCCATCTTATGCCACTGCCATCAATAACGTTCCTTTATATTTCCCGTACAACCATGTACCATCAATTTGTATAATAGGTTTACAGAAAGAAAAACCTATGATGCATGGTTGATACGCCCAGAAGAGACGGTGGAATATTCCATTTCTAATAGCTCACGTCCTGTCTTGTCTATACGCGGACAACATTTCCAACTTGACAATAGTACCTAGAGCATACTATTTTAGAGCCAACGGGTATTTTGGAAGTTGTTTGTAAGACTCCTCCCAATTGCCAAACACTTTTTCAACAATCTTTTTTCTAGCTATCCATATCTTCCTATATGATGGAGTGTACTAGTACTCTGCCCTAATACGCGAGATTATTGTACTCACCTTTAACGACGGGTTGTCGCCAATGACAGATAATATTTCATCACATATTAGCTGAGAGCTTAGTTTCCGATGATCTTGCATTAGGTTTGTCAGCATGCATGTGTGAACTGGATCCATAGATCAAATCTCCCAAGAATCGCTCCTCTTCCGGTACGAAGCTGACAACCTGAAAAGGTAGTGCTCATTCGAACAATAAATTTTGTACCTCAATGCATTAGTTCTATCAACTCTGAAATCAACTGATAGTTACATGTGAAATTTTTTGATGGCTTTTACACAATCCTCTTTTGTGCGAAATGTGTCTTCTTGTTTCAAAGATCCTTACATTTGCACATAAGGATTGTACCATATATCTGATGAAGGTTCATTGGAACCCAAATTCAACCTTGTCATGTGTTGAGGTGGACAATATGCATGACTAGCTGGTAATGACTCCTCTTCCTCATCAGCGTTCACCATTGAATCAACCAAAATCTCGACTTCTTCCTCTTCGTCATCTGCAACATTCATCTTAGTTTGTTCGTCATTAGTTTCATAAAACACTTGTGGCTGATCAATAAACTGAGACACTTGTTGTTGTGGTAATATATACAAATCTATATCGTTGTACCCTGATTGTTCGTGACTGAGAAACATATGCTGAACATCTTCATCATCTCGATTCTTCTTCTGATAAAACTTCACCTGGTTTTCTACAAACCAAACCGGATTTTTATAGATAATTTGACCAACAGGATTGCACTGCAATTTCTTTTCTATTCTTTGT
Organism: Lathyrus oleraceus; assembly: GCF_024323335.1. Lineage (NCBI taxonomy): Eukaryota > Viridiplantae > Streptophyta > Magnoliopsida > Fabales > Fabaceae > Lathyrus > Lathyrus oleraceus. The sequence continues at coordinate 511,900,273 of NC_066581.1, forward strand.
TTCAGATGTGAAAAATTCGATCATCGATTTATTGTAAACCGAGTTATCTCTATGTTGTGAAAACAAAAACCGAATAGTTGATGCTCAAATATTTCACCTTCGATATGGGCATTGATCATGTAATGTTGTGAGGAAAGCATTTTTTTAACTCTAACTTTCTTTTCTATACTAAAATTGAATGTATTGATATGTTATTCAAATGCACTTAAATAGCGTAAACATTGAATGCATTGATCACTCTATTCATGTGCACAGACTTGACCATGCATGCAGTGACAAGAACACATAATGCATGTGTAACACCCTTCTAAAATACCCCAATAATTTAATTAAATATCAAAATACAACATCAGAGTAATTATGCAGTTAAGGGTGTCACATAATCACTTCACACCATGTTCCAAAATAACAGTCATGCTCTTTATTTAATCAAATAAACAGTTGCATAAATCGCAGCGGATATAAATCAAATCAATCAAAGCATGTAACACATTACATGTAAAATGGTTCACAACCAACAGTAAAACATTTAAAACATCCCTTCCCGATGTTACATCTATCAGAGCATGACCCACTAAGGAACTACTCTAGACTCCAAGTACTAGCTCCTACTCAATCACTGCTCGTTACCTGAAAAACAGTTGTAAGGGTGAGTTCCTCAATCAATATAATAAGTATTATAAAATATCATGTCATGTTAAGTAATTTAACACACTTCATCACCCTAATCCAAACATGTATTCAGTAACAGCACATCAACTCAACATAATACTCAACACCAACACAAACAACACGTATAATATTGGAATACATCCATTCATATTATACGCCATACATATATTATGCAATGAGACTCCATGCATGCGGTACCGACTATTTGTGAACATATAGTTCAACCTCACCGTCCAAATCCAGGCACGGCTACCAAGCTCACTAGTCCCACTCATTTGAGACATAGTGACTCACTCACTAATTCCTCACCATGGGAATTAGCTACCACCCCAAATGGGCCATGCTATGCACGCTAATCACCTAGCATGCAAACATCAACAACAATCAAAATGATTTACTCACTAATTCCTCACCATGGGAATTAGCTACCACCATAAAGGCCACAATATGCATGCTAATCACCTAGCAATGCAACAACAACAACAACTCAAGAATAGACATATGCTCACACTCTAAGCCATAAAACAGTCTATTCACAAATGCATACATAACTGATACATTCACAGCATCATGCATACCATCACACATCATCAACACATTTTATCACAAAAGCATATCATATCATGCCGCATAATCAAACACAGTATTAGCACACTCTACTAATACCTATACTACTCAAAACAACGGGAAAATGATCCCTACTACGTCATACATTAGCTAAGTTATATCACTCAGCCTAAACAACCAAAAACTGCACAACCATAGTTCAGAAAAACCACAAGTCTGCCCATACGCGTATTGCCTATGCCCATACGCGTATTGCCCATTCCTGACCAAGTCCATACGCGTATTGCCCACTCCCATACGCGTATGCTACGCGTACCACATTCTCATACGCGTACTAACAGAGACAATTTCACGCTCAAAACATCATCTTTTTCACTCATACGCGTAAGGCCTCATCCATACGCGTACCAGCCATATCATACGCGTATTGCCTAGTGCCATACGCGTATGACCAGAAACCAGAATTTCCAGATCTGCAATGGCTTCTCCTGCTACGAGATCTATCCAATTCAACCTTCCACAGTCCAAATTTTACACACAATTCATTCATCTCGTCTAACACGAATCATACACTTTCGATTTCACAAATTTCTAATCTTTCTACCTCTAATTCCTACGAATTTTCGTCAATTATCATCCAAATTCGTTCATCAAATATTTCACAATTTCAGCATGCATCATTCAAATCAGAGTCAAAATCCATGGTTTATCACTACCCAGTACATGTTATCCCATAATACCCATTAATCGATGATAAACCCCCCTTACCTGAGCAAATCCGACAATCTCTGAGCTCCAAACTTTTCCTTCCTTCAACCTTCGTCCTCTGGCTCTTTGCCCTTTTTCCCTTTTCTGCCTCTTTTCCCTTTTCACGTGAAAAATAACTCTTTTTACCAAATGGAACCTTTTTACTGATTTCTACTTTTATTCCAATAATAACAATAAAAATAATCCAATAATAATAATCCCGATAATATTCCAATAATTATTATTCCAATAATAATAATAATTCCAATTATTTAATTAAATTAATAAATATATTATTAACTCAATTTAAATAATTATCTTATTTTATCGGGGTGTTACAGCATGCGCCCAAGGAATCTCTGCACACAAGGAATCTCACTAGAGAATCTCTTCCCTAATAGTCCAAACAGGCGCCCGTTCCCTAGGCGCATAAAGCAACCTAGGCGCCAAGAGCAAGGGCGCCCCTTCATGACAAAGACTCATAAGCGCCAAGAGCAAGGGCGCCTCTTCCTTGCATGTGAATATTCACATACAGGCGCCAAGAGCAAGGGTGCCTCTTCCTTGTATGTGAATATCACATGCATGCGTCTAAGACTATGGCTACTTTACTTTGCCATGCATGCAACCAATACCATGCTGCGTAGGTTGAAAACCTAGTAAGACTCCCTCATCTATAAACAGGCTTCGATGCCGTGTACATGAATATGTACCCCACGATCCTTTGATAGAACCATATATTAGAGGATGTGGATTTGGAAATCTCCTTAACATTGTCTCGTACTCGGTGGACTACAAGTTCATTCTTGCTTTGTTGGAGAGATGGAGACCCGAGACCCACACATTTCACCTTCCTATCGGTGAGTGTACCGTCACACTTGAGGATGTATACATGTTGTTGGGTCTATAGATGGTAAGACAGTGAATGGTAGAGTAAACCAAGACAACTCTATCTGCAATGAATTATTGGGTGCCCCTTTGTGTGACGACCAAACTGAGGGAGAGTCATCCGGTCAAGCAAATTTAAAATACCTTAAAAAATATTATGCGAGTATAATATTGTCCGAAAAATCAACCGAGTACGAAAAAATAATTAAAGCTCGGTATTATATTATGATTTTATTTGGCAATTTTTTATTTCCATAAAGTACAGGTAATTCAGGAAATATTATATATTTACCGTTGTTACGCAACATTAATAAGATAAGCATATATAGTTAGGGTTCAGCTGTGTTGGCCCATCTATATAGTGCAATGTGTAAAAATGCAAAAAAGAATACTTGTATGTTTTTTTCATGTGCGTATTTGCTACAAGCATGGGGTTGGTCAAGAATGTTGTCACTCGCCCCGATAAACGAGAACTCGTTCATGTTCCCGTTTGCAACAAAGTAAGTGTAACACTTTACCATTTAATTAATTATATTTTATATTACAATTAACTGTAAATAATATTTTTTAATTTTTTATATCTAAGGTGGTCAGTAAGGGGGATGAACTACAATAGGTGTCTGAAACACGCTATAATAGTCTATCGCAATCTATTGGACCAGACGATGTAATACTCCTACACAATTATATTTTAATTTAAAAATACTTATCAAACTATTTATAATCTAATCGTTTCGTATTGTTTTACAGTTTATCTGGAGGCCATATCTGGGTCTTGATCATGATGTGAACCATGATGATGATGCAGTTTGGACAACAAATACACTGATTATCTGGTTCACTACTGTGGAAATGCACTAGAGTGACCGGGTCATACTGCAGTTCGGCATGCAACAACAGAATCCATAACCTCCCACGTGTTTAGGGAATTCGCATAAAAAAAGAGTTGATGCCCAATGGGATTATTCCGACTGGAGAACTTTGCAAAAGAGATGTGTCGTCAATGGAGGAATCGATGACAATACATCTTAAACAAACCAGTCATCCATGATGCAAGACCAACTCAACAATATATGGCATGGTTTAGGTCGGTAACAACTCAACAATTTGTGTCCGAGCCGCGGTATTTGATGGATCCACGCCAACTAGCTTCGTCATTGTACGCCTAACAACAAGTCCTCGTCCAACACCAATGTCAAACCACCCAAACCCAACAACCACCTCACAACATCAACCTACCACATACACCCAACAACCAAACACCCAATTTCGCAACTCATTCATGCCATCCACCCAACAACCAAACACCCAACGTCGTAATCCATTCATCGCGTCCACCCAACCACAAAACCAAGAATCAAACCCTACTCACCAACAACCATACGCTTCAACCACAATCGTCTATAGCCCAGATGATTCATATGGGTCACTTCATCGTAGCCTCCCACCAATGACCACTCAAATATCCCATCACCAAAACACACAATCATTGTTTAACTATAGTATGTCCCATGAACCATTGCTTTATTTCCAAAACGATTCAATGTCCCAATTTGGGCAACTATAACGTCCACAATCCACCCAACCCCATCGACCTAACTACGATGACATGAGCACCGAACTCCATTATAGAAGCGTTGTTGGCCCGAGCCCCTCCGGATATTGGGAACAAATGATGACACATCTGTCAAATACCGCTGAAACTTCCGTCGAACCTTCACACCAGCCATCATTCAATCAGGTCAGCACACAAAGACCCCAAACACCTCAGGAAAATCGTGGAAGACCTCAGAGACAAACTAACGCACCTGGATGTGGAACAGGGGGACATTTGATCGGACCGGTCATTAAAATTTTGTCAATCCCATGTAACATTTATTATATCATGAATAAATTATTTTTTTACCTTATTTTTTATTATTTCATAAATAAATAAATAAAAATTAAAAGAAAAAAATTAAAATTAAAAATAAAAATAATACAAGGGTGTATTCGTCAGATGAATTGTCCTAAGCACCACAAGCATTAAGTATGTGTCATATGCATTGGCGCCTCCTCATGAGGCATAATGCAGGCGCCAAGGCCTTAGGCGCCTCCTGTAACACCTCAAAATTTGCCCTCCTTTCTTGGGACTAGCTTAGCATATTGCATTTCATTTAGGACATTAGACATTTGCATATTGCATATCATGTGGGAACAAGCAAGTCATCCTTTAAAGTCTTTCTCAGAAGATAGAGAGGTTAAGAGATGCAAACCTGAGGGTCTCATAAATTGATCACTAGCCATCTGAGGGTTTGTGCTTCAATTAAGGTCTCTTGGTCCCTCAAGGAGTTTGACCATTATCTTGTTTGCAAGGATATATCACCATCATCATGGTTTTATCATCACCAAGGGATTCATTATTCATGATCATGTTCCTTGGGATTAGGGTTTTGACCTCTAGTCAACCCTAATCAATGGTATTCTTTCAACCAGGGATTCTCAAGGAGATGAGGTCTTTCTTGAGAAGGAGATCATCATATGATTTTATTGAGCTTGTATAAGCTAGGGTTTCATTTTGGGAGTCATTTCATCAAGTGGTTGAGGCTCAAAGTCATCTGAGCATGTTCAAGTCATCTAGGGCCCCAGAAAGTCAACAGAAAGTCAACTGAGGGCTAGGAGGTGGAGAAATGAGTTTCAACATCTCATTCATGCTCAAAATAGGTTTATTAATCATGTAAAATGCTTATCTTGAAGAATTTGAGGCCAGATCAAAACTTTCCAAAAATGGAAAGTGACCTATAATTGAAAGTTTCCAAAAATGGAAAGTTTTTGGCTCAAATTCAACTTGATCTTACAACATCAAAGAAGCTTCAAATGAATTTTTGCCCAACATGAAAGTTGAAGGTCTCTCTCTCTCTCATTTCCAAAAAGTCCAAGATCATGAACTTATGATGAATGGTTGAGGAGATATGATCAAATCATGGCAAAGTGTGCTTGAAACTTCAAATGGCCATATCTTTTGAACCAAAACTCCAAATTTGGTGCCTCTTTTTCTAAAATGCTTCTCATGTCATGAAGTTTCCAAATCAATCATCACATTGCATAAAATGTTATCACATGATCATTTGCATATCCATGCCCATTTTGGAGGGAAATTGCAAAATTTAAAAATGGTGCATTACATGAACTTTTGACCATTGCCAATGGGTTAAGGAAATGATTTTAAGTGCATTTGAACTGGTAATGGTTACTGTTCACGTGTGCATGCTTCACACACCCTCCAATTTGTCATTTTTTGCCATGCACCTTATCTTGATTAATTTCAACTAAAACATGGTTAATTTGGATTAAGAGTGGATTAGTTAAGCATATATATTCATAATCATAACAGAATTGAAGAGGATTCTAGATCTAGATCTCACAATTTTCTCCCCCTCCAAATTTCTCTCATAATCAAAATTCAAATTTCTTCAACATAACACCTTGTTTTTGTTGAAGATTCATGATCAGTGAGTGTGAATCCAACATTTGTTTGAAGAATTGGAGCCATAATCGAGCTGTTGAAGTTCAAGAACATTGCCATGGAAGTTGATTGGTGAGCTAGATCTACATGTTTCCAAGCCTCAAGTTCTTCATCAATCATCATAACAAGTATTCTGGAGCTGATTTGGATCATTACAAGCGTTGAATCGTGCGAATCCAGAACCTGCTCTTCAAGAGGTAGGTTTTTCGACCATCATAATTCTCAAATCCATGTACATATTTGTGTTGATCTTTTAACCCTGAGAATTCTGAGCTAAGTTTCATGAAAAATGATGCATTATTGAGTGAGTTATGTGTGATTCAAGTTTGTTGCACAAAAATGTTTTGCATCGATTCTCTTTGATCGTGTGGAATTGAGCTTAGATATTAGTTGATCTGCATTCACCATTGAAAGAGCTTCATGTTGATGTAAGAGTTTTGTAGTTCTGGAAAAAATTTGTGTGAGCATGTACTGTTCATCTTCATCTTCGTGAGGAAGATGAAGATCTTCATCCTAGCGTCCGTTTTGTGATGGCTTTGTGTCCGCCTCTGGTTCAGTGTGAGTTGGCCTAGGGCTTCTGTTTTACTCGTCCACGCGTATGCCTTCTAAGCGAATTGATTGGCCTCCAATTGTTTGACCGTGCCACTTAAGCGCTTGACTGCTGACTAGTATGTCCAGTCATTAATGAAACGATGCGTTTCATGTAAGTGGCGCGCTCACATTCAAATTCGTACCGTGTTCGATCCTTGGCGCAACCAATTTTCAAATTCATGCATCAATATGCATTTCCCTCCATATTTCATGCCATGTGATCATTTTGATTTTAATTTTTTCTTCCAACTTTAAAAATTCACAACAATTTGAAAAATGATCCAAAAAATCCCTGGTTTTTTGCTACTTGATCCTTAGAATGTCTAGAATATTTTGGTGTTAATTTCTGAAGTTGTGCATGGCTGGATTTTGAATGGTGTTAAACTTTTTGTTCATGTGTACATTTGTGACCTTGCTCCATTCATCTTATCATGAAATGCTTAATATTGATCCAAATGCCATGAAATTTTGCATGATGATTCTTGACATGTTGATGGATGTTTTAGGTTTGGTTTGGTATTTTTCTCATTTGCCATTTCTGTTTTACACACATGTTTGTATGGTGTGACAATTTGTGTCACACAATTTGATAATCAACTTGTGCAATTTAATTTCCATATCAAATGACCTCTAATGCTTCTGATTCTTTGTATGATGATTATATTGGATGTGTTGGATGCTCATGATTTTTTCCAGAATTATTTGAATCATTTCTGTTTTGATTTGGAATTTTCATTCATGATGATCATTTGTGAACTTTGAAATTGTCTTTGACTTATATTGCACATGAAATGCCTTTGCTTAATGATTTTGTTTTGGTCCTTTTTAGGACATGTTAATATGTGTTTGAAGTTGCATTGTGTTGAATTTCAGCTCCTGTTTTGAACTTTTTCTTCACCTTTGACCCTAGGCTTTGACCTAGTGGTTTGTACTTACATGTGAGCTTTGAATTTCAGGACCAAGCATCCAATTTCCATGGTTGATGTTGCTTCATCATTTGAATGTTGATGCTTGCTATTGATGGCTGACATTTGTTTGTTTTGTAGGTTGATGATAACTCACTTGAGTTTGCCTTATGGCTTATATGTTGTACATTGGGATTGTCTGTTTGTTGTTGACTGTTGTCTGTTTGTCTGAATACCATACTGATTGGTTGGTTGTTTATATAGGTGCTTTAGCTGCTTTAACTCATTATTTGAGTTGCTTTGCTTTGCTTGTGGTTGGCATACCACTTAGGTATAATCCCTATTCTTCATGTAGTCTGGAAGACCTGTCATGTTACTTTGGCAGGCACCTGTCTGAAGCCCTCCTTAAGAGGCAATGTTTGTGCTTATTTATCTTTGTGCCTTGTACATATAAAGACCTCCTAAGTGAAGAGGCATTGGCAGACAAAAGGGATGTGCAATTCATCCCCTGCTATTCAGTTGAGTCATTCATCCTGCTCACACCATGTGTTGATGCACTTTGAATAAAAACCCAAAATCTTGTTGTGTCAGTTATGTGGAATAGAGTCCGACATTCTGGACTCCCACGCTTTCATTGTCTGAAGCTCTCCCAGGCCAGGGATAAGAGCTGTGAGGTCTTACCCTCACTTCCCATTTCATCTGCTTCACCCTAACTCTCAATGTTAGGGTTAAGAGCAAACAACACCCCTTTCCAGTTGGCTTGTTCGTCGAGGTTGATTTGACCCCTTGACTAAAGCCCAACCTTGTATGAGCCACTTGTTTGCATATAGTGTGTGTGCTTGCTCTCTTGTGATTGCTTATTTGCTGTTTATCTGCTGTTTCAACTTGCTTCCTGTGCGAGTTAGGTTATGTTTAGATACCTCAACCTAGGACTATCGTGGATTGCATGACAACTTTTAGGCTCGAGTCAGTCTCCCTTTTAGTTGTTATTTCCCGGTCTCTGGTTTAGGAGAGAGTTTCTCCCCTGTTCAGGGGAACTACGTCGCCCTGATCCTCATACCAGATGAGGTACGTAGGCAGGAGATCGTGCGAGATCTCTCCGGGTGCCCTTTTTCTTTTTTGTGTGTGTCTTGCTTGGCAGCTATTAGGTCCGAGTTCCCGACTCCCTTTTAGTCTGTGTGTTCAACTTCTTCTGACGTATCAGCGTCTTCTTGGTGTTTGCTTGACAGCTAGTAGACTCGAGTATCAGACTCTCTATTAGCCTGTTTGTTTAACCGTTATGCGTGTGTTTGGAGTCTGATGTAAGTTCAGCGATTGGCATTCGGTTTCCTTATTTGTTTGTTGTGTGCTTGGAGTCTGACGTAAGTCCATCGATTGGCAGTCGGTTTCCTGTGGGTTGTGTGTTTGGAGTCTGATGTAAGCCCAACGATTGGCATTCGGTTTCCTTGTTTGTGTTTGTTGTTTGGAGTCGGACATAAGACCAGCCATTGGCAGTCCGTTTCCAGTTGTGTGTTTGCCCTGACGTCTCAGCGTCTTGGTGTTGTGTTTTGTTTCGGCGTACGTTAGCCGAACTACGGTAGCTCTGATTCTCATTCCAAATGAGATACGTAGGCATAGGATGCGATATCCTAGCGAGCCCGTTTCCCATTTCCCCGAACTACGTCGACTCTGATGTTTGTTTCTGACAAACTACGTAGGCCCAGGATGCGACATCTTGCCGAGTCCGCTTCCGTCTTCTTCCATCTGTGTTTTAATCCAGTGTGTGTGCATTCTTTGAGCAGTTATTCAGCAACCTTATTCTATTCTCCTGAGCGTGGATCCCGTCGAGTACGACGGACGTGAGGGGGTGCTAATACCTTCCCCTTGCGTAACTGACTCCCGTACCTTGTAATCTCCGGTCGTAAGACCGTTTCCTTTCCAGGTTTACTTCGAGCGTTTCCTTTCCCTCCTTTGGGATAAATAACGCACGGTGGCGACTCTGTTTGTTTGTTTTTCCTGCCGGTTGTTTTTTGCGGATGCGACAGCTGGCGACTCTGCTGGGGACATAAGAGAAGTTGACCTCTTGCTGGTCCATCTTCCCTAAGCGAGTCATTCCTAGCGCTCTCTAGGATAGTTTAGGTTGCTTGTGCTGCTTTATTTATTGCATTTATGATTATTATACTGTGTATATATTTGCATAAATGTTTGCATGCATCATATTATCATTGTGCTGACTCTGTATAGGTTGGTTCCTCTGATTTGGGGTGGGTGTTCTGAGTAGGGCTAAAACCCAGGCCCGAGTATACACCTAGGATTAGCGTGGTCTCATGTTGCCTCTCATGTTAGGTCAACATGTTTTTGGCGACGTGACATACCACAAGCCGGACGAGGTTCTTTTGAGAGATCTCTTCCTTTGTGGAGTATCCACTTTGGTTGGGCTACCTCATCTGAGCTATTGACTTCGGTGACCGATCTTTCCCGGATCTTTGGTTTAGACGATCTTATGAGAGCTGCAGCGGCACACCTAAAAGGGCAAACCCGTTGAGTATCTTGTCCGATTGTCGAGACCATTATCCGCCATAGGATGACCTGATTAGAATTCACCTGTGAGGGGAGGGTTGATTCTTACAAATGCATGTTCTGATGATAACTTTGATGGTGACTAATGGTTCAGTTCTTGATCAGAGTCTTATTTATAAGTCGGATTTATGGATTTATTTCCGAGACGCCGGAGTTCTGTCCGTGATATTTATCAGTGGGGATCCGTTTATTTCAGGATTCCCTGGGTTGGTACAGATGATTGTGTGGTTATCAGATCAGTGGTTCTCCAGTGATGATGGTGATATATCCTCCGTTCCGTTTATTTCGGAACCCTGAGTTGGATTTACGGTTACTCAGTACCTCAGATGGTTGTGATTAGTTCAGAGGCCGTAACTCAGTGCAGTGGATGTTCAGATGACTTGGAGGATGGCACAGTGCATTGCATTCATACATCAGCATCATTCACATTTTGCATTTATCTGCATCTAACTCATGTTTATCCATATGCAGGGGACATTCTTGATCGAGATCCTGGTTGAGAGACTTCTTTGTTCCAGACATGAGGATCGGCTTGAAAGATGACGTCGTCTACAGTTTCTTCGACCCAGAGATTGGTGTGCTGAGAGATATGGTAGCATTGATTACACCTGACCATGTGGGGATGTTTCGTGAGGCATACGGTGGTATACTGAAGTTGGTTTTCAGGCTTACAGATACAGATAGGAGTGCCATTCATACTCTTCTCCAGTTTTATGACCCGAGCTTGAGGTACTTTGTTTTCCCGGATTACCTGTTAGGGCCTCTAATGGAAGATTATGCTAGTATCCTGGGTCTTCAGATCAGAGACCAGATTCCATTCTATGTCCCTAAGGGGGAACCTGATATTGCTGAGATTTCTCATGCTCTTTATTTGAGCCCGGAAGTGGCTAAGGGGGGTTTGAAGGAGAAGGGAAAGTTGCCCGGTTTTCATCTGAGTTTCTTGGAGGCTAAGGCCAAGGAGCATGCTGTTGAGGGTAATTGGAGGACTGTTTGTGCTTTGCTTGCTGTGAGCATCTATGGAATCATCATGTTCCCTAATCAGAAGAACTTTGTGGACATTAATGCCATCAGGTTGTTTGCTCAGAGGAACCCTATTCCTACCCTGGTTGGAGATGTCTATTACTCGGTCCATAATCGGAACGAGAAGCGGCGTGGGGGATTAATCCGATGTTGTGCTCAGTTGTTGTACAAATGGTTCATGGGGTATTTGCCTTCCAGAGGTGCCTTTGTTTTTCTTGATCCTACTGTCAAGTGGTCATTCAGGCTGATGGGTTTGCGAGCCAAGGACATAGCTTGGACTCACAATGGTATGGCTGGACGGGATTTCATTTACAATTGTGGGAGTCTTCCCAATGTGCCTCTTATAGGAGTTCAAGGTTGCATTAATTACAACCCGGTGCTTCTTAGGAGACAAATGGGATTTGCTGTGGAGGGTCCTCCCCTTGGATGAGAGATTCAGGAGTCTTTCTACTTCCCGATTGAGGGTAATCAGCCAAAGTTAAGGCAAGTGTCTGATGAGTGGCGCGACATTCAGAGGAAGGGCAAGGTTCCTTTTGGTAAGGTTAACAGCCGGTCTCTTCCTCCATTTGATGATTGGCTTAGGAAGAGGATTGAGCTCACACATCTACCATTTCCTGGGGGTGATCCTTGGTGTCCTATGATTGAGGGGCCACGTTCTTCTGTCAGCATGGAAGAGTTCCTTGAGATGAAGAAAGCCAGAGATCAGCTGCAAGCAGAGAAGACTGAATTGGAGATGAGTGTTGCTAGGATTCAAATGGCTAATCAGGAAATCAAAGGGAGAATGGAAGATCAGGATAAGAGACATGCCATGGAGGTGAAGCGCTTTGAGATAGACACCGCTTATTACTGCAAGATCAGCCAAGCTTTGGAGTAGTCTACGAAGGAGCATGACATTACCAAGGAGAAGCTAGCTAGAGCTTTGAGGGATATTGAACATGATAAGAGGAGGCAGATCCTTGTGAAGAATCAGAAAGATGCCAGAGCCAAAGTCCTTGCCACAAAATGGGAAGCAGAGAAAGCGAAGATTATTGCTGAGAGGGATCATTATCTTGCTGAGAGGGATCATTATTTCCGACAGATGAAGATTCACCAGAAGGAGATAGGAAGATTGCAGCAGGAGAACACTGAGCTTAGGTTCGCTGTGAAGTTTACCAGGATGGTTGATGATGCAGAGCCCTCTGTGGGACCTCCTTCGATATAGACTTTTGTAATCATGTGTTGGATTACCGTCAGGCCTGTTGACGGAGTTCACTTGTTTGTATTTTCTTTCTGATTCTGGAGAATTGTATCTGATTTGTATCAGCCTGATGTATGACTTTTGCACTTGTAGTGCACTTTTGATATACAGTGGTTATTCAGTGATTGATCTTTAAAGCTTTATTTGCTTTCCTGTATGCACTCATATCACACACCCATGGTTGGGTAATATCTTTGCTAAATCATATATCTCTGCTCTGAATGGCAAAACTAGACGATTGATGTCAGAATGTTGCTGTCAAATTATTATCTGTCTCGATGAAACCAGGATCGAAAGACGGAGTGTTCCTCATATGGATGGACATTGCATTCATGCATGAATCATAATAACTTGTCTTCTATTTTGCAGGTGTCGGTTTCTAACGTGCTTGATTGTTTCAGGAATCATTGCTCGCGCACGTAGAATCATTCCTTTGCACGCAGCACGTCCGCACAGATATCCTACCAGACGCAACACATCCAGGCTGATGGATCTACCCAACACAGATATTCTCGAGCTGAAGGAGAAAATGAACGAACTGATCAATGTCATGCAAGGGTTTGCCGTGGGGAAAAAAGCACTTGCTAATAAAGTAGAGAAGCTCGAGCAGGCTTCAGCTGCCAACAGTGGTGTCAATTTAGAGGGTGTCTCCAACCATGGCCTTGGTGGTTCCAGGGATGGAGGAGATCTTGGAAAGAAGACAACTGCTGGTGTGGTGACAAATAATGGAGGTGGTTTCGGTGTTGCCATAGGCGGGGGACCAGGTCCGCTGGGTAACAATCTGAAGGACAGTCAGTTTCCTCCTTTCTTCGGGGCCGAGGAAGATAGAGAAGAAGACCAATTCTCCGTGCTTAATGAACAGTTTGGGCAATACGGTGTCCAACCACCAAATAAAGAGATTCAGGTGCTGGCGGAGAAAATCAGGGCTCTTGAAAGTTATGCTACTCCGGGGGTTGTCAATATGTCGAACATGGGGCTGGTTGAAGGGATTGTGATCCCGCAAAAGTTTAAAGCGCCTGCGTTTGACAAATACAATGGGAGTTCTTGCCCGGAAACTCATCTCCAGGCGTTTGTCCGGAAAATTTCTGCTTATACAATGGACCAAAAGCTTTGGATGTACTTCTTCCAGGACAGTCTGTCTGGGGGGTCTTTGGAATGGTACACCAAATTGAAATCTTTTGACATTAAAAGCTGGCAGGATCTTGGAGATGCATTCTTTAAATAGTATCAATTTAATACTGATATGGCGCCTAGCCGTACCCAATTGCAGGGTATGTCTCAGAAGCCTAATGAGGGGTTTAAAGAGTATGCACAGAGATGGAGGGAGCTGGCTGCCCGAGTCCAACCTCCTTTGGTGGATAGAGAAATGTCTGATCTGTTTATGGGTACCCTTCAGGGGACATTTGCAGAAAGAATGGTTGGATGCCCGGTTACCAACTTTGCTGATATAGTGGTGGCCGGAGAAAGAATCGAAAGTTGGTTGAAACTAGGGAAGATACAGGGTAACGCTTCGTCGTCTGGATCGAAGAAGCCCTTTGGGAATGGTCAGAGAAAGAAGGAGGGTGATACAAGTGTTGTGTATACCCAGAGAGGACCAGGTAGGGATCGTTACTACCAGCACACTGCTGCGGTAACAATTCCTGCTGATAATTAACAACAGCAACAACAACAACCGCAACAACAACGACAACCATTTCAACAGAGACCGCAGAGGGCCGGGTACCAGGTAAGAGGACGAATGAATGATCGTCAATTTGATAGACCACCTGTGACCTACTCGTTCTTGTTGAAGAAGTTGAAAGATTTGGGGTTGGTCCAGCTGAGAACGTTGGCTCCGTTGAGACCTGACCAGAGGTCGGCCAGTTTTGATGAGAATGCCAAATGTGAATTTCACTCTGGTGCCCCTGGACACAATGTGGAAAATTGTAAAGCTTTTAAGCATGTGGTCCAGGACTTGGTGGATTCTAAGGCAATCAACTTTGCACCATCTCCAAATGTTAATGCTAATCCCATGCCCGCGCATGGTCAAATGGGGGTGAATGCAATTTCTGAAGATGGTAGAACCGTTGGGCTGATAAATGTGGATCAGTTGAAGACTCCATTGGTTGAGGTCAAAAGACAATTGTTGAAGAATGGGGTCTTTCTGGGATGTGATGATTGTTGTGCTGCGTGCACTGTTGCTACTGATGGGTGCGTTCTGTTGAGGGAGGCTGTCTAGAGGCTGATGGATGAGGGAAGCCTCAGATTTGAAAAGGTTGATTCGGGGAAGGAAGATATCTCCACCATAACCATTTACTTCGACCCGGTTGATTTGTCAACGCTGGTAGATGCGGCTCCAGTTACTATCACGGTACCTGGGCCTATTCCTTATGACAAAGATGACGTCGTGCCGTGGCATTATGGTGGAGAGGTTTACTGTAATGGGGAGAGGTTGGAGGATCAGACTGCAGGTGAAACCACCGTTTCAAAGGTGGATAATGCCGGACCCAGTGGTTTCACTCGCAGTGGAAGGTTGTTTGCACCCGATGCTTTGAGGAATGGAGAGGAAGAAAAAGAAAAGAAAGATAAGGCTGAGGCTTTAGCCAGGGCAAGAGGAAAGCAGGTGGTGAGCGAGAGTACTCCTGTGGTGACACCGGCGCCTGGTGGGTCGGAGAAAGAACTTGATGATGAAGCTGAAGAATTTCTAAGGATCATCAAGAAGTCAGAGTATAAGCTTGTTGACCATCTGCAACAGACTCCATCCAAGATCTCAATCTTGTCTTTGTTGCTGAGCTCCGAGGGGCATAGGGAGGCTTTGCTGAAAATACTGAAGAGAGCATATGTTCCCCAGGAGATAACAATTAATCAGTTGGAGACGGTGGTGTCAAACGTCAACGCCAGCCATGGGCTGGGTTTCACTGATTTGGATCTGACTGTGGATGGGTGGAATCATAATAGGGCATTACACATTGCGATGGAGTGTAAAGGAGTCGTGCTCTCGCACGTGTTGGTTGATACTGGCTCATCGCTAAATGTGTTGCCAAAGAAAGCCCTGGCGAAGCTGAACTGTGAAGGGTTAATCTTGACGCCCACGAACTTGATAGTTAGAGCTTTTGATGGCTCAAAGCGGGCTGTGTTTGGAGAAGTGGAGCTCCCGGTGAAGATTGGGCCCGAGGTGTTTAAGTCCGTATTCTATGTCATGGATATTCAGCCGGCATACAGTTGCCTGGGTCGCCCGTGGATACATGCTGCTGGGGCAGTGACTTCGACTTTGCACCAGAAACTGAAGTATATCTGGGACGGGCAGGTCGTCACGGTTTGTGGGTAGGAAGACATCTTCGTCAGCCACCTATCATCGTTCAAATATGTTGAAATGGACGGTGAAATTGTTGAAACACCAAGTCAAGCATTCGAAACCGTCAAGGTGGAGAATGCTCTTTTTGCCAAAGAAGAGGAGAAGCCGTCCATTTCTTCGTACAAGCAGGCTGCCGAGGTGGTGAAGAATGGAGAAGCTCCAAGTTGGGGGAAGATGATGGACATCGTCGCCAAGAAAGACAGATTTGGGGTTGGTTATCAGCCGGGCCGAGGCTCGTCTGGACAGGGCAGAGGACGTCGTACGTCATTCACGTTCACCAGTGCTGGAATGCTGGATCTAGATCACATCTGTATGGTGGGTGAAGAGGTCGACAGTGACTGTGAGCTAGATCAATGGATAAAACCATGCGTACCAGGGATGGAAGTCCAGAACTGGAAGGCCGAAAAGATCATCACTGTCACTCTACTTGAAGAGTAATATTTCCTGTTTTTCAATTCTATTTGCATGGAAGCCATACGTTTTGCCCGAAACGTAATGGTTCATTGTAAGGGTCACCTCATGTTTCATTTTGCAATATTTGCATCAGTAATAAATGGATGTTTTTCATTAAAAGCGGCGTTCCCTGTTTTTCATTTATTTTTGCAGTTTAAAAACAAAAATAAAAATGGCAATGTTTGTTTTCATTTTCCTTTTAATTTGCTTCGCTCCTGTTCTAAAGCAATGCATGAATCAACATTCATGCAGATGCGATCTTTCTCCGGATCTCATTGATAACAATCCTGTTACACCCTCATATGACTTCGACAATCCGATCTATCATGCCGAAGAAGAAGGCGAAGAAGATTGTGAGCTGCCAGAGGAATTAGCCAGGTTGTTAAAACAAGAGGAGAAGGTGATTCAGCCGCATGAGGAGCAGGTTGAGGTTGTGAATCTGGGTACCGACGAGGTCAGGAAAGAAGTGAAAGTTGGGGCTGCTTTGGAGGCAAATGTCAAGAGTAGAATGGTAGCGCTGTTGAAAGAGTATATCGATATCTTCGTCTGGTCTTATCAGGATATGCCAAGGTTGGATACCGATATTGTTGTGCACAAGCTACCGTTGAGAGCAGATTGTGTAAGAACAAAAATTGTTCTACAACAGATTCCAGAATTTTGATG
This sequence comes from Lathyrus oleraceus, assembly GCF_024323335.1. NCBI lineage: Eukaryota > Viridiplantae > Streptophyta > Magnoliopsida > Fabales > Fabaceae > Lathyrus > Lathyrus oleraceus. The sequence continues at coordinate 511,917,411 of NC_066581.1, forward strand.
ATAACAAAGGATGAAACCAAAAATGGCACTCTAACGAAAAGTTTATAAGTGTGCAGGACTCTAAAAGGAATCTGACTGCGTCATCAGATTCAGAATCAAATCAGATACAAATTATCAGAATATCAGAAGCATCTGAAGAAGAAGTACGCTTTAGAAGATCTGACTCTGAACAACGGTATATCAAATTCCAGAAGCTCACATCAGTATCTAAAGTCACCATCAGAACTCTAAGCGATCAAAATCATCAGAAGCTCTGAAGCCACATAGCAAGATCTCAGATTAACAGAGTTACGTAGACTCTGATAATGGATTTCCTAATTCAGAATGAATAACGTCAACTTCGAATTTAAATGAAAAGGAACTATTATGGGAAAGAAGTTATTCAGGGAGACAAAGTTGTTTTGGCAAGAAACAACAGAAGTTATGGCATTGATTCCTAATCAAGACAAAATTATCTGCCATCAATTTCAACGGTCCTTTCACCTCTATATAAAGGACAGCAAACAGCATTGAGAGACACACCTGAACGCACATAAACCTTTTTCCTCTCTCTCTCTCAATCTTTCACGAAGCTTTTGCTTAGAACGTGAATCATTCTTTTGTTCTTACTGTTGTAATGTTTGCTTTATCCTAGAAGCACTCTAGATTACAAAGTCCCTTTTTATCTATTACTTTATTTCCTCAAGTGACTCTGCGCAGTCTGTATACTTGAGAGGACTAAGAGATCCTTCTCTTAGACGTTAGTTGTAATAATCTTTCAAGATTAGTGGATTAAGTCCTTATTGAAGGCGAAATCACCTTGGCCGGGTGGACTGGAGTAGCTTTGTGTTATAAGCGAACCAGTATAAATTCCTTGTGTGGTCTTTGTCTGAAAAAGCGCTTATTTTCTAAAACAATTCAAACCCCCCTTTTCTTGTTTTTCTCACCTTCAATTGGTATCAGAGCTTTGGCTCTGTTATTGATTTTCAAATCAAACACTTAACAGTGTAGAGAGATCCAGAACAAGAAAAACCATGGCCCACACAAATGAAAGAGACAGTTACAATGTTAAGCCTCCTGTCTTTGATGGAGAAAAATTCGACTACTGGAAAGATAGGATTGAGAGCTTCTTTCTAGGCTATGATGCTGATCTCTGGGACATTGTCACAGATGGATACAAACCTCCTGTCACAGAGGATGGAGTTGAAGTTCCCAGAAGTAAGATGTCAGATGATCAGAAGCGAGTTTTCAAAAATCATCACAAGGCCAGAACCATACTTCTCAATGCTATATCTTACAACGAGTATGAAAAGATCACCAACAGAGAAACAGCCAAAGACATACTTGACTCTCTGAGGATGACTCATGAAGGAAACTCTCAAGTCAAAGAGACAAAGGCTCTGGAGCTTATCCAGAAATATGAAGCCTTCAAAATGGAGGATGACGAAGCCATAGAGGTAATGTTCTATAGATTCCAAACTCTTATTGCAGGTCTCAAAGTTCTAGACAAAGGGTACACAACTGCAGACCACGTCAAAAAGATAGTCAGAAGCTTGCCAAAGAAGTGGAGACCCATGGTCACTGCTCTGAAGCTGTCTAAGGATCTGAACAATATCAGTCTTGAAGAGCTTGTCAGTTCCCTCAGAAGCCATGAGATAGAACTAGAGGAAGATGAACCTCAGAAGAAGAACAAGTCTGTAGCATTAAAGTCCAGATCTGAAAGACGCAAATCTAACAGAACCAAAGCATTCCAGGCCGAGACAGAAGATGCAGATGACTCTGAACAAGAAGATTCTGATGAGGAAGAAGAATTGTCCCTCCTGATCAGAAGAGTTAAACAACTCCGGAAAAAGAGGAACAACAACTTCAGAAGACCAAGACCCAGAGGGGATCGATCAGAATCAACCTCAAAAGGTAAAACTAACAAAGATGTTACTTGTTATGAATGTAAAGAAACAGGTCACTACAGGAATGAATGCCCCAAGCTAAAGAAAGACAATTCCAGAAAAGAGAGCTTCAAGAAAAATCCCCTCAAAACCAAGAAGGGACTAATGGCTACCTGGGACGATAGTGAATCTGACTCATCAGAATCTGACTCTGATGAACAGGCCAATGTAGCATTCATGGCTACCACATCTAATAACAGTTCAGATGAAGAATCTGAAGAGGTATTTTCTGAATTCTCTCGATCTGATCTTGAATCATGCTTGTCTGAAACTCTTAGCTCATATCAGAAACTAAAACAAAAGTTTAAAGCAATAAAAGGCTGTCTTGAAGAAAAATTTGAAGAATGTGGCAAACTTGAGATGACAATTCTAAAATGAGAAGATGAAATCAGATCTTTAACATTACAAAGAGATGCAGCAAATAAAAATCGTTTAGAACTGGAAGAAGCGTTATCTCAAGCTCCACAGACTTCAAATACGATAATTTATAAATACGAAGAAGCCTTTCAAGAATTTCTGAAAAATGGGATAGGAAGGAGTGTTATGGCATCCATGATTTATGGATTCAGTCAAAACAAATAAAAGGGAATTGGGTATGATCCTACGGAAAATAAAACTTCTACTAGTGACCAACTTAAATCTCCTTTTTCATATCACTACACACACACACACAAGAACAAAAATTTGAAAATGCTAGAAAACCCAAAGTTCTAAGAAACTCTGGGAAAACTAATCAGAAAGGACCCAAGAGACTCTGGGTACCAAAAGATAAGATTGTTTATGTTGCAGATATCCTATGCAGCAAAGTTCAAACACCAGTCATGGTACCTGGACTCTGGATGCTCGCGACACATGACGGGAAGAAAGTCTATGTTCCAAAGCCTGGAACTTAAAGACGCTGGATTTGTAGGCTTCGGAGGAGATCAGAAAGGAAGGATCAGAGGCTCCGGAACTATTGGTAATGGTACTCTTCCCTCTATATCCGATGTCCTTTACGTGGAAGGATTAATGCATAATTTGTTATCCATAAGTCAATTAAGTGATAACGGTTATGACATGATCTTTAATCAAAAAACATGTAAAGCCATAAATCAAAACAATGGTTTTGTCTTATTCACAGGCAAGAGGAAAAAAAATATTTATAAAATTAATCTTTCTGATTTAAAAGAACAAAATGTGAAATGTCTGATGTCTGTTCACGAAGAGCAATGGGTATGGCATAGACGCTTGGGCCACATTAGCATGAGAAAACTATCTCAGCTAAATAAACTCGAGTTAGTCAGAGGCCTACCTAAACTGAAGTTTTCTTCAGATGCTCCATGTGAAGCATGTCAGAAAGGAAAATTTTCAAAAACTTCTTTCAAAAAGAAAACTATTGTTACCACCTCTAAGCCTCTGGAACTTCTTCACATTGATTTATTTGGTCCTGTGAAAACAGCATCAGTCAATGGAAAGAAGTATGGACTAGTCATTGTTGATGATTTCAGTCGCTGGACATGGGTGAAATTCCTAAAGCACAAGAGTGAGTCACACTCTGTATTCACTAGTTTCTGCTCCAAAGTGCAAAAAGAATTTGACTCTAAAATTATTAGAGTCAGAAGTGATCATGGTGGGGAATTTGAAAACAAAAATTTTGAGGAATTATTTGACTCTAATGGAATATTCCATGATTTCTCCTGCCCTAGAACTCCACAACAAAATGGAGTTGTAGAGAGGAAGAATAGGACACTCCAAGAGATGGCCAGAACCATGATCAATGAAACGAATGTGGCTAAGCACTTTTGGGCCGAAGCTGTAAATACAACGTGTTATATTCAGAATAGGATCTCCATAAGACCTATTCTGGAAAAGACTCTCTATGAACTGTGTAAAGGAAGGAAACCAAACATTTCATATTTCCATCCATTTGGATGTTCTTGCTTTATTTTAAACACTAAAGAACATCTGAACAAGTTTGATTCCAAAGCACAGAAAGGTATTATGTTAGGATACTCAGAACGCTCTAAAGGCTACAGAGTATACAATACAGAAACCAAAATTGTGGAAGAATCAATTCATGTCAGATTTGACGATAAGCTTGACCCTGAAAAGTCAAAGCTAGTTGAAAATTTTGCAGATTTAGAAATCTCTCTTGCAGGATCTGATAAAACTCCAGAAGCAATTGCCACTCAGAACTCTGAGGAAATTAATTCCCCAGTAATCCCAAAGAAAGCTAAAAGTCGCATCAACGTATCTGAAGATTTGATTCTGGGCAACAAAGACGAACCTGTCAGAACCAGATCTACCTTCAGGACCTCTGAAGAGACGCCTCTAGGACTAGTGTCTCTGATCGAGCCTACGTCCTGTGATGAAGCACTTCAAGATAACGACTGGGTTTCAGCTATGCAAGAAGAGTTAGATCAATTCACAAAGAATGATGTCTGGGATCTTGTTCCCAAGCCCAGAAGCACTCACGTTATTGGAACCAGATGGGTATTCAGAAACAAGTTGAATGAGAAAGGAGAAGTCGTCAGAAACAAAGCTCGACTGGTAGCTCAAGGTTACAGTCAACAAGAAGGTATTGACTACAATGAAAGCTGATGGAGACAATGTGGGACCTCGTGCTCAGCCGGTTGCTCTTTTAGATAAAAAAAATTTCCGGAACATTGCCTCGGTAGAAGCAAACCCAACTAATACGCAAGCCCATCTCCCGATACAATCAAATCAAAGCAAAAGTGCCTTGCGGCTATCGCGCCCCTGTCAAATAAAGTAGAGGGAGAGAAAGAAAAAGAGCAAAGGATTTACAAGTCTAATGGGAGAGGAATGGCTGACACGTTGACTGCCTTCGAGAAAAATAGAACCCAAGCGGTCTAAGCCCCGGGACGGACCCCAACCGAAAGAAAGGCGCTAGACAGACTAACGGCAAGCGAGATAAAGAAAGCAGCTGGCCCCTCACAAAACATAAAGAAAGCTGCGGGACTCACAGAGTAGAGATGCCTGACCTGAGAGGTATCCGTAATCGCTGCAGCGACTAGGACATTGGCTTAACAGGCCAAACGCCTTAGGGCAACAAAATAAAAAACCTTCCAGACAAGGCCGAACCGGACCAAGTTTGCCACATTTGCTGATGAAAGAACAGCAAGAACGGGTTTTTGAAAGACAAATGCAAAATGCAAAGATGAGTCTAACTATAGATATCCTATTTTCCAGATGGAAGCCTATTATCTAAATAGATAAGCTTCCTACGCTGGTTTGGTTACCTGCATGAGGCCGCTTGATATCATATCTTACCCCACCCGGGTGGCTTCCGCGTCACCCCCAGTTGCTTGCTCCATTCTGGATCCCTGAGTGATAGAATAGCACCACCTGGGGAAACCAAGCGAAAGAAGACAAGATCTAATCTCCAAGCACTGTCTTGTGCTCGTCTCGGTGAATGGACACAAAAGAGAGATTTAATATTTTAATGAGAAAGCATTCTGAATCGGCATGAGCAAAAGCCCCCGTAAAAGCTTCAACAGGAAAAGCAGTTCAGCAAGACAATGGAAGCAAAATAAAATTAAAAAAGAATTGGCGGAGAACGGAAGGAATTTACGAACGGTACGACCGGGGAAGCCTGCCTAGCAAAGCCAAGCGTGGAAAGACTACCTAAAGCTAAGACTGCTGAACACATGGAATTCGATGCTTTACTTCCTCATTCTAAGTCCATGTGGACCTCCGCCAGAAAAAGGTTCAGCACGACCCTTTGCTCCAGTCGCAAGGTTAGAATCTATTCGTCTTCTTGTATCTTTTGCTATTAACCATTTTATTAAATTATATCAAATGGATGTCAAGAGCGCATTCCTTAATGGTTATATATCAGAAGAAGTGTATGTCAACCAACCTCCAGGTTTTGAAAATCCAAATTTTCCAGAACATGTCTTTAAACTTAAAAAATCTTTATATGGACTTAAACAAGCTCCTAGAGCTTGGTATGAACGTTTAAGTAATTTTCTTCTGGAACACACTTTTATCAGAGGGAAAGTTGACTCCACACTCTTCTGTAAGAACCTTAACAATGATCTCATGATATGTCAAATATATGTTGATGATATTATTTTTGGTTCTGCTAACGCCTCTGTGTGTCAAGAATTCTCTGAGTTAATGCAGGCAGAATTTGAAATGAGCTTAATGCAAGAACTAAAGTTCTTTCTAGGAATTCAAATTAACCAAACTTCAGAAGTCACGTACGTTCATCAAAGCAAATACATAAAAGATGTTCTGAAGAAATTTGACATGGCTGAATGCAACTCTGCAAAGACTCCCATGCATCCAACATGCATTCTTGAAAAGGAAGAAGTCAGTAAAAAGGTTTGTCAGAAGCTCTATCGTGGTATGATAGGCTCCCTTCTCTATCTGACTGCTACTCGTCCTGATATTCTCTTTAGTGTCTGTCTATGTGCCAGATTCCAATCAGATCCTAGAGAAACTCACTTAACAGCAGTTAAGAGAATTTTCAAATATCTGAAAGGAACTCCTAACCTAGGCCTGATGTATGAGAAAACATCAGAGTATAGACTTTCGGGTTACTGTGATGCAAATTACGCAGGAGATAGATTGGAACGAAAAAGCACATCTGGAAATTGTCAGCTCTTAGGAAACAATCTGATATCCTGGGCCAGCAAATGAAAGTCAACTATCGCCCTGTCCACAACAGAAGCAGAATACATCTCAGCATCACTGTGCACGACTCAGATGCTCTGGATGAAGGATCAGTTAGAAGATCAGCAAATCTTCGAGAGTAACATTCCTATCTTTTGTGATAATACTGCTGCCATTTGTTTAAGTAAGAATCCCATCTTACACTCCAGAGCTAAGCACATTGAAATAAAACATCATTTTATCAGAGACTATGTTCAGAAAGGGATAGTAACATTGAAGTTCATTGATACAAATCATCAATGGGCAGATATATTTACTAAACCTCTAGCTGAAGATAGATTTCTTTTTATCTTAGAGAATCTGAACATTCAAAATTGCCCTGAATAAACTGTGCCTCTGAAGATGTAAAATGAGACCCTGACATAAACAAATGAGCTTCTGCCTCTGACTCTGATACTTCTACCAAGTTAAGAAGATATCTGAGTTAGAAATCTCCAGGAACCAATCCTTTGGTATTCCTGAAGATCAGATACATCAACACGTGGAGTGAATTACGTCTAACCTTGGAACTTCTAGACAGTTGTCCAGAAGAAATTCAAAGGACAGATGTTTGAGATCTCCTCGAGCAGTGTGCATACTATTGGGATTAGACATTCATTAATGAGTCATAATCATTTCTCCCTCTAAGCATGCTAACTTGGTTTTTGTGCTAAACTCTGATTTTTGTGTCGTTTTGCATGCAGTTCGTTCTAGTATATAAACACTTCTCTCACATTGTGCACACACTTCACTCTCACTCACTTTCTCAAACCAACTCTCTCAGGCATTTCTGCAAGCAGTTCATCTTCATCTCGTTCCTCATCAACAATGGATTCTCAACAACAATCCGTGTTCAACTATTCTCAACAAATGGACTCCAGCAACGCAGCTCAAAGCACAAGCATTCCTACTCCAACAATTACAGGCGTAACTATAACACCAGTGTACAAGGAGCCTCATATTCTTGACAGTGAGCCTCATATCAATCTTGCAACTCCTTTCGAGAAACTGGATGTTTTGTGTGAATCACTTGTGGATTTCAACAACATGAAGAGGAATGGGGTAGACCTAACTGAAGAACTTCATCATCAAGGTTGGGAGAACTATTTTCAACACCTTTATGGTCCTGTTTACCCAAACCTCATCAAGGAATTCTGGAGGTTTGCTGACGCTGACGACCATTTCATCGTCTCCTACATTTTGGGGGTAAAAATCGTGATTACTGAAAAATCAATAGCCTCATTGCTGAACATGGAGAAAGCTGGAGGAAGAAGGATTTCCAACATCAATCCTAGGGCAAAGTACATTGCTCATGAAATCAACCCCACCATCTTCAAACTCAACACAGAAGGCAATCCCTCAAAGAACAAAGAACTACATCAGAATCTCCGAGTGTGGCTCAAGATCATTCTAGGAACTATTCATCATCGCCCAGCATCCAACTCATCAGATTACATCAATACAGATCAGAAGTGTATTTTGTACTGTATTCATAAGGGTCTGAAGCTTTGCCTCCCAGCCCTCCTCTTCAAATACCTCAGAGACTCCGTACGGGAGACCAGGAACAACATGAAACCCAGAACCTACATCCCTTTGGGAAGACTTCTATCAGATGTACTGATAGAAAATGGGCTCGTAGATCATCTGGAAAAACATAAACTCATGGAAGATATGGCAATAGAAACTGGAAGGCCTCTGAACTCCAGAAATCTGAAGAGCATGGGGATTCTGAAGAAGATTCAAGTCAAACCTACTCTGGACACCTCTTGGGAAGCTTTAAAAGATCAGAGGGATATGCCAAATGGTCTCGCAAGGTTCTAAAAGAATGAACCCAAAGAGGCAATCCTCCACTATCTCCAACGTCTGAAGGATGAAGGAGTGGACATCTCAGACTTCAGATTAGATGATCTGCCAGATTCAGCCCCAGACTTCGTGAAGTTCAAAAGAGGTCCATCTAAGAAGTCTTCAAAATCGAAGAGAGCAAAGCTAGGAGAATCTTCTGAATCAAGACCTCCAGCACCTCTGCAAGAATCTTCTGGTAAGTCTGCCTCTACTGTTCCCTCTGCACAGCAATTGGCTTCTTCAACTCCTCTACCAACACCCATCTACACCACATCTAAAACCCCTTCTTCCATAACCAGAACACAACAACCTCTACCAAATTCAATCTTGCAAATACCTCCTTACCACTATCCGAAGCTGAAGAATTAAACCAAACCACTTCCTCATCCTCAGCTCCAGAATCACCTCCCTACTTTATCCTTTCCTCCGACACAGAACTTTCTGACCCCGCTTCACCCACTTTAGCCCAACTTCAATCTCTAAACCGTAATTCCCAACAACCACCACCTGAACCTGAAGTAACTTCACCACCCACAGAACAACCAACCATCACTCCATCTGAACTTCAACCCTCTGACCTCCATGCCTCTGATATTACCCCTCCAAACACTTCCGCTGAACCTCAAACACTCAACCAAAGCCCTCCAACCTCTCCACCTCAAACATCTGAACCAGAACATTCTCTGCCTATCCTAGAGGAAGCCATTATGTTGTTCGCAAGGGCTTCAGTACAAAAGGTCAAGTCTCTGACCATAAACTTTGGCATCAGTGATGATCCTGACTCTGTTAGGACACACTGGAACAGGGTCATTGCCTGGATGACATCTGAGGCCTTCAAGCTGAAGCACATCTCTGAGCAAGTCAGAAACGACTTCATCAGAGACGCTGAGGTAAGACTACAGGAGCGCTTGGCCAGACAAGCTGAAGAAAAGGCCAGAAGGGAAGAAGAAGAAAGAGCCAGAGAAGAAGAAATCAAAAGGGCAAGGGAAGTTGAAGCTAAAGCTCTAGCTGACGCTGCTGCTGCTGCTGAAGCTGAAGCCAAAGCCGCTGAAGAACAACATGCTCTGACTCAGGGGGAGTCTTCTTCTTTTACCCCCTGGTTCTCAGGACGCTGGAAGAACTTCAGAAAGAGCAGAAGGAAGTCTGAGCCAGACTGGATCAACAGGACACTGTCAACGCCAACATCCAGAACCTGCTGAATCAATTGCTTCAGAGAATGCCTCCTCCTCCCAACCCTTAGGCACTTAGGATCTTTTGTTTTTTTTTTCTCTTGTCATTATCTCTGATGTTCTGTCTCTCTTATCTGAATATATATTTTTCCTGCTTTTTTTTGTTTAAGTCTTTTTGATTCTGACAAAAAGGGGGAGAAATCAAATAGCTCTGATGAAAAATTGCCTAATACCTTAAGCACTCTGCAAACATACTATTATCTAAAATAAATTCATCTAACACTGGACTTAAGAAAATTGCAGAAGGTATCAAGAAACTTCATTGCTTGGAAGCTCTGGTAAGAACTTCTGAACTCCCTAGCTTATCTCAGGGGGAGCTCATTTCTATCTGATCTGATAAAGCTTTTTCTCAATGTTTCATCTGTCATTTGAGTTTGTTTTGTCATCATCAAAAAGGGGGAGATTGTAAGAACAAAAATTGTTCTACAACAGATTCCAGGATTTTGATGATAACAAAGGATGAAACCAAAAATGGCACTCTAACAAAAAGTTTCTAAGTGTGCAGGACTTTAAAAGGAATCTGACTACGTCATCAGATTCAGAATCAAATCAGATACAAATTATTAGAATATCAGAAGCATCTGAAGAAGAAGTACGCTTTAGAAGATCTGACTCTGAACAACGGTATATCAGATTTTAGAAGCTCACATCAGTATCTGAAGTCACCATCAGAACTCTAAGCAATCAAAATCATCAGAAGCTCTGAAGCCACATAGCAAGATCTCAGATTAACAGAGTTACGTAGACTCTGATAATGGATTTCCTAATTCAGAATGAATAACGTCAACTTCGAATTTAAATGGAAAGGAACTATTATGGGAAAGAAGTTATTCAGGGAGACAAAGTTGTTTTGGCAAGAAACAACAGAAGTTATGGCATTGATTCCTAATCAAGACAAAATTATCTGCCATCAATTTCAACGGTCCTTTCACCTCTATATAAAGGACAGCAAACAGCATTGAGAGACACACCTGAACGCACATAAAACTTTTTCCTCTCTCTCTCTCTCTCTCTCAATCTTTCACGAAGCTTTTGCTTAGAACGTGAATCATTCTTTTGTTCTTACTGTTGTAATATTTGCTTTATCCTAGAAGCCTCTAGATTATAAAGTCCCTTTTTATCTATTACTTTATTTCCTCAAGTGACTCTGCGCAGTCTGTATACTTGAGAGGACTAAGAGATCCTTCTCTTAGACGTTAGTTGTAATAATCTTTCAAGATTAGTGGATTAAGTCCTTATTGAAGGCGAAATCACCTTGGCCGGGTGGACTGGAGTAGCTTTGTGTTATAAGCGAACCAGTATAAATTCCTTGTGTGGTCTTTGTCTGAAAAAGCGCTTATTTTCCAAAACAATTCAAACCCCCCCTTTCTTGTTTTTCTCACCTTCAGATTGTCCTCCAGTAAAGCAGAAGTTGCGCTGAACCAGACCTGAGATGGCCATGAAAATTAAAGAGGAGGTACAGAAGCAGTTGGATGCTGGTTTCCTAGATGTCACTAATTATCCGCCTTGGGTCGCGAATATTGTGCCGATCCCGAAGAAGGATAGGAAGGTGAGAATGTGTGTGGACTACCGGGATTTGAACAGAGCTAGCCCGAAGGATGATTTCCCATTACCTCACATTGATGTGTTGGTAGACAATACAGCTCAATTCTCGGTGTTTTCCTTCATGGATGGCTTTTCTGGCTATAATCAGATCAAAATGTCGCCAGATGATATGGAGAAAAAAATGTTCATCACACCGTGGGGCACTTTTTGCTATAAGGTGATGCCATTTGGTCTCAAGAACGCCGCTGCTACGTATCAGAGGGCTATGATGACTTTGTTTCATGATATGATTCATCATGAAATTGAATGTTATGTTGATGACATGATAGCAAAGTCCCAGACAGAAGAGGGGCATTTGGTAGATCTGGCCAAGTTGTTTGACCGGCTGAGACAGTTCAGACTGAGGTTGAATCCGAATAAGTGCACTTTCGGGGTGCGGTCCGGTAAATTGCTGGGGTTTATCGTAAGCGAAAGAGGAATCGAGGTTGATCCTGCTAAAGTGAAAGCAATACGAGAAATGCCTGAACCGAGAATAGAGAAGGAGGTTCGTGGTTTCTTAGGTAGATTGAACTACATTTCGCGGTTCATATCTCATCTAACAGCCACGTGTAAACCTATATTCAAGTTGTTGAGAAAAGATCAAACGGTCAGGTGGAATAACGATTGCCAAGCGGCATTTGAAAAGATAAAAGAGTATTTGCAGGAGCCTTCGATTTTGATGCCTCATGTGGAGGGACGACCGTTAATCCTGTACTTGACAGTCCTCGAGGGGTCTATGGGGTGTGCATTGGGGCAGCATGACGAGTCTGGTCGAAAAGAGCATGCGATTTACTACCTTAGCAAAAAGTTTACCGACTGTGAAACAAGATATTCACTGCTCGAGAAAACTTGCTGCGCTTTGGTATGGGCTGCTCGCCGACTGAGGCAGTATATGCTGGTTCATACCACCTTATTGATTTCCAAGATGGATCCGATCAAGTATATCTTTGAGAAGCCAGCATTGACCGGACGGGTTGCGAGGTGGCAGATGATTTTCACTGAATATGATATCCAGTATACCTCTCAGAAGGCGATCAAGGGGAGCGTATTATCTGATTACCTCGCCCAGCAACCCATTGAGGATTATCAACCAATGAAGTTTGAATTCCCTGATAAGGACATCATGTTTCTCAGATCGAAAGATTGTGAGGAACCAATCCTGGAATAGGGGCCTGACCCTGAATCCGAATGGATTCTGATGTTTGATGGGGCCGTTAACGTGAATGGTAGCGGTGTTGGAGCTGTTTTGGTTACGCCGAAAGGATCCCACATTCCTTTTGCTGCCCGGCTAACATTTGAATGCACCAACAACGTGGCTGAATACGAAGCTTGCATCTTGGGGATTGAAGAGGCGATTGATTTGCGGATCAAGAACCTTGTTATATATGGAGATTCAGCTTTGGTTGTGAATCAGGTTAATGGAAAATGGTATATGCATCAATCTCATTTAATTCCATACCGGGATTATACGAGGAGATTGTTGACGTTTTTCACCAAGGTGATATTGTATCATGTGCCTAGAGAAGAGAATCCTTTGGCGGATGCTTTGGCTACTCTGGCTGCCTTGATTAAGGTACAGTGGTGGAATCAATTCCCTAATGTTGAGGTGGGACGCCTGGATAGGCCGGCTTATGTGTTTGCTGTTGAGACGACAACTGATGATGAGAAGCCGTGGTACTACGATATCAAGCGCTATCTGGAAACCCAAGAGTATCCCGAGGGAGCATCCAAGAAGGACGGAAAGACTCTGAGGAGGTTGGCCATGGTGTTCTATCTGAATAAGGATGGGGTCTTGTACAAGCGGAATTTTGATTGGGTTTTGCTTAGATGTGTTGATGATAAAGAAGCAAGCCAATTGATGAAAGAGGTTCACGAGGGGTCGTTTGGTACCCATGCCAGTGGGAATGCAATGGTAAAGAAGCTGTTAAGAGCTGGATATTATTGGATGACCATGGAGGCCCAGTGTTTCAATTTCGCGCGGAAGTGTCATAAATGCCAGATTTATGCTAACAAGGTGCACGTGCCTCCAAATCCGTTGAGTTTAATGTCGTCTCCGTGGCCGTTTGCTATGTGGGGCATTGATATGATCGGAAAGATCGAGCCTACGGCTTCGAATGGGCATCGGTTCATATTAGTGGCTATTGATTACTTCACCAAGTGGGTGGAAGCAACCTCTTATGCAAACGTGACAAAGCAGGTCATCGCCAGATTTCTGAAGAGAGATATTATTTGCAGATATGGGGTTCCCGAGAGAATCATTACTGATAATGGTTCTAATCTGAATAATAAGATGATGGCAGAGCTGTACCGGGAGTTCAAGATTGAGCATCACAATTCTTCTCCTTATCGTCCGAAGATGAATGGGGCGGTCGAGGCAGCTAATAAGAATATCAAGAAGATTGTGCAGAAGATGGTCGTGACCTATAAAGATTGGCACGAGATGTTGCCATTTGCATTGCATGGGTATCGAACCTCGGTGCGTACATCTACTGGGGCAACGCCTTTCTCGCTTGTATATGGGATGGAAGCGGTGCTACCTGTTGAGGTTCAGATTCCTTCGTTAAGAGTCCTAATGGACGTGAAATTGGAAGAGGCCGAATGGGTAAGGACCCGGTACGAAGAGTTGATCCTGATTGAGGAGAAGAGGTTGGCGGCCATTTGTCATGGGCAGTTGTACCAGCAGCGGATGAAGTGTGCTTTTGACCGAAAGGTGCGACCTCGGGTATATCACGCAAGCGATATGGTGTTGAAAAGGATCCTTCCTCCTCAAAACGATCGTAGGGGCAAGTGGACACCCAATTATGAGGGTCCATTCATGGTCAAGAAGGTTTTCTCTGGCGGAGCCTTGTTGTTGACGACCATGGATGGTGAGGATTTTCCATCCCCTGTGAATGCGGACGCAGTTAAAAAATACTTCATATAAGAGACCCGCTGGATGAAAAGAATAAAATAGTCCAGGCAAAAATGGGCATCCCGGCGAACCGAAAAAAAAATAAGAAAGGTTCGGGCAAAAATTAGGGATAAAATGAAAAATTGTACACCCGGCAAGTCGAAAACCTGAAAAGGCGGCTTGGGCAAAAAAAGGGTATCCCGGTGGACTGAAAACCCGAAAGGGCGGTCCAGGCAAAAGAGGGATTGAAACGAACAACTGCGTCTAGCATGATCGTTTGTGCTTTGGGTTTAGACACATGGATAATCCCCGGCAGGGATCGGTCAGAAACGTCTTGTTCAGAAGGCAGAAAGCACGGAGAGTCTGAGGACATATGGGGTGTAACCGAGTTGGAACTCGATGAGATCGCGGTTTTCTCATTGCCATTAGGACAGATTTTTCCTTTTGTGCGCAATTACCTCTTTTCAGGAATTGCTTTCCTTTGTATTCCCCAGTGGAGTCGCCACACCTTTTCAATCAATAAAATGCATATTCAGTCAAATAATTTTGTTTTTGTTTTTCATTACCGCTTTGATTGCAAAAACATCCGTTTATTTTGATAAAGAATCTTTGCATTTTAAGACATACAGGTTCCTTCCAATGCATGTTTATAAGATTGAAAACCTGAAATCTTATTCGGAAAGTTGAGTGACCCAGGTGTTGAAATTTTGGCACGCCTGGGGCACGCTTTTATCTAACGATCTCTGTTGCAGGTGCTATTAGATATTTTCACTCACTTGCAGGTTGTGATGTGGAGCTTTTGACAAAAGATCCCCGTGGAGTCTAATCAGGGACAAGGGATTGAAGAATGGTGAAGACGGTGAAAGACGTACGATGATCCTGGAGTATTAATCAAGAAGACTCTTCAAAGTCTGAGGACTGGAAAGTTTGTATGAATCCAGGGCGTTCGATCCCCGTGGAGTACAGAGAAGGCGAGAATACAAGGTGATGAATCAGAAAAGTCCAGACGAGTCTGGGAGCTCTCAAAAGTGGAAAGCTGACACTGGAGTTAGATGGTGAATACCATGGTTCGACGAGTCGACGGTTGTTCTGTGCCGAACTTTCCTTATTTCCCCAAGCAGAGTCGGGATTGTTACCTCCCCAATAGATTCAAGGTCTGTGTCTTCCCTAGCAGGGTCGGGATGGTTATCTCCCTAGCAGGTTGGAGATCGGTGTTTCCTCAGCAGCCAGGCCTGAAGGTTACTATATCAACCTTTAGTAAGGTCAAACACCGTGACCACATGTGTGTTTGCTTTGGTAGCTTCATGTCTAATGAATTTCATTGAACTATCACTCAACAACTGTCCAGATTGCAACACTGAACTCCATTTGAAACGTCTGGTCTCAAATAGCGCCCCTAGCTTGAAATATGTTGCTTGCACCAAAGCGATTATAGGTAGGTTATAAATGCCTTTGAAGACAGAGTTCATTGATTCACAATATTTGTTGTCATGTGGCCTCAACGTTGACCATTGTCGTATGCCCTAGTCCACTTCTTCAATGGAATATTGTCGATCACCGTACTGCATCTGCGTTTGACAATCTTATTTCTTCGTGGTAGTGTTTGAAAGAAGGTTCTGATAATGTGTAACATGCATTGACAACCTTCTTCCGCAACGACTTGTCTTTGATTTCCCGCATAAAATTTTGAGCAATATGTCTAATACAGAAGACATACGTCGAAGGAGAATCTTACCAGTCATTATCAATGTTATTATATGCTCTGATGATTGAAGGGTGTTTGTCGGAGATCAAACATAAGTTAAGATGCGGTACAACGTGCAATCGAAGATTTCTTAGGAAAAAACTCCATCCCTCAGCAGTCTCCCCTTCAACAAAGGCAAAGGCGATTGGAAAAATGTTATTATTGCCATCTTATGCCACTGCCATCAGTAACGTTCCTTTGTATTTCCCGTACAACCATGTACCATCAATTTGTATAATAGGTTTACAGAAAGAAAAACCTATGATGCATGGTTGATACGCCCAGAAGAGACGGTGGAATATTCCATTTCTAATAGCTCACGTCCTGTCTTGTCTATACGCGGGCAACATTTCTAACTTGACAATAGTACCTGGAGCATACTATTTTAGAGCCAACGGGTATTTTGGAAGTTGCTTGTAAGACTCCTCCCAATTGCCAAACACTTTTTCAACAATCTTTTTTCTAGCTATCCATATCTTCCTATATGATGGAGTGTACTAGTACTCTGCCCTAATACGCGAGATTATTGTACTCACCTTTAACGACGGGTTGTCGCCAATGATAGATAATATTTCATCGCATATTAGCTGAGAGCTTAGTTTCCGATGATCTTGCATTAGGTTTGTCAGCATGCATGTGTGAACTAGACCCATAGATCAAATCTCCCAAGAATCGTTCCTCTTCCGGTACGAAGCTGACAACCTGAAAAGGTAGTGCTCATTCGAACAATAAATTTTGTACCTCAATGCATTAGTTCTATCAACTCTGAAATCAACTGATAGTTACATGTGAAATTTTTTGATGGCTTTTACACAATCCTCTTTTGTGCGAAATGTGTCTTCTTGTTTCAAAGATCCTTACATTTGCACATAAGGATTGTACCATATATCTGATGAAGGTTCATTGGAACCCAAATTCAACCTTGTCATGTGTTGAGGTGGACAATATGCATGACTAGCTGGTAATGGCTCCTCTTCCTCATCAGCGTTCACCATTGAATCAACCAAAATCTCGACTTCTTCCTCTTCGTCATCTGCAACATTCACCTTAGTTTGTTCGTCATTAGTTTCATAAAACACTTGTGGCTGATCAATAAACTGAGACACTTGTTGTTGTGGTAATATATACAAATCTATATCGTTGTACCCTGATTGTTCGTGACTGAGAAACATATGCTGAACATCTTCATCATCTCGATTCTTCTTCTGATAAAACTTCCCCTGGTTTTCTACAAACCAAACCGGATTTTTATAGATAATTTGACCAACAGGACTGCACTGCAATTTCTTTTCTATTCTTTGTTTCAGATGTGAAAAATTCGATCATCGATTTATTGTAAACCGAGTTATCTCTGTGTTGTGAAAACAAAAACCGAATAGTTGATGCTCAAATATTTCACCTTCGATATGGGCATTGATCATGTAATGTTGTGAGGAAAGCATTTTTTTAATTATAACTTTCTTTTCTATACTAAAATTGAATGTATTGATATGTTATTCAAATGCACTTAAATAGCGTAAACATTGAATGCATTGATCACTCTATTCATCTGCACAGACTTGACCATGCATGCAGTGACAAGAACACATAATGCATGCGCCCAAGGAATCTCTGCACACAAGGAATCTCACTAGAGAATCTCTTCCCTAATAGTCCAAACAGGCGCTCGTTCCCTAGGCGCATAAAGCAACCTAGGCGCCAAGAGCAAGGGCGCCCCTTCATGACAAAGACTCATAAGCGCCAAGAGCAAGGGCGCCTCTTCCTTGCATGTGAATATTCACATACAGGCGCCAAGAGCAAGGGTGCCTCTTCCTTTTATGTGAATATCACATGCATGCGTCTAAGACTATGGCTACTTTACTTTGCCATGCATGCAACCAATACCATGCTGCGTAGGTTGCAAACCTAGTAAGACTCCCTCATCTATAAACACGCTTCGATGCCGTGTACATGAATATGTACCCCAGGATCCTTTGATAGAACCATATATTAGAGGATGTGGATTTGGAAATCTCCTTAACATTGTCTCGTACTCGGTGGACTACAAGTTCATTCTTACTTTGTTGGAGAGATGGAGACCCGAGACCCACACATTTCACCTTCCTATCGGTGAGTGTACCGTCACACTTGAGGATGTATACATGTTGTTGGGTCCATAGATGGTAAGACAGTGAATGGTAGAGTAAACTAAGACAACTCTATCTGCAATGAATTATTGGGTGCCCCTTTGTGTGACGACCAAACTGAGGGAGAGTCATCCGGTCAAGCAAATTTAAAATACCTTAAAAAATATTATGCGAGTATAATATTGTCCGAAAAATCAACCGAGTACGAAAAAATAATTAAAGCTCGGTATTATATTATGATTTTATTTGGCAATTTTTTATTTCCAGAAAGTACAGGTACTTCAAGAAATATTATATATTTACCGTTGTTACGCAACATTAATAAGATAAGCATATATAGTTAGGGTTCAGCTGTGTTGGCCCATCTATATAGTGCAATGTGTAAAAATGCAAAAAAGAATACTTGTATGTTTTTTTCATGTGCGTGTTTGCTACAAGCATGGGGTTGGTCAAGAATGTTGTCACTCGCCCCGATAAACGAGAACTCGTTCATGTTCCCGTTTGCAACAAAGTAAGTGTAACACTTTACCATTTAATTAATTATATTTTATATTACAATTAACTGTAAATAATATTTTTCAATTTTTTTATATCTAAGGTGGTTAGTAAGGGGGATGAACTACAATAGGTGTCTGAAACACGCTATAATAGTCTATCGCAATCTATTGGACCAGACGATGTAATACTCCTACACAATTATATTTTAATTTAAAAATACTTATCAAACTATTTATAATCTAATCGTTTCGTATTGTTTTACAGTTTATCTGGAGGCCATATCTGGGTCTTGATCATGATGTGAACCATGATGATGATGCAGTTTGGACAACAAAGACACCGATTATCTGGTTCACTACTGTGGAAATGCACTAGAGTGACCGGGTCATACTGCAGTTCGGCATGCAACAACAGAATCCATAACCTCCCACATGTTTAGGGAATTCGCATAAAAAAAGAGTTGATGCCCAATGGGATTATTCCGACTGGAGAGACTTTGCAAAAGAGATGTGTCGTCAATGGAGGAATCGATGACAATACATCTTAAACAAACCAGTCATTCATGGTGCAAGACCAACTCAACAATATATGGCATGGTTTAGGTCGGTAACAACTCAACAATTTGTGTCCGAGCCGCGGTATTTGATGGATCCACGCCAACTAGCTTCGTCATTGTACGCCTAACAACAAGTCCCCGTCCAACACCAATGTCAAACCACCCAAACCCAACAACCAACCTCACAACATCAACCTACCACATATACCCAACAACCAAACACCCAATTTCGCAACTCATTCATGCCATCCACCCAACAACCAAACACCCAACGTCGTAATCCATTCATCGCGTCCACCCAACCACAAAACCAAGAATCAAACCCTACTCACCAACAACCATACGCTTCAACCACAATCGTCTATAGCCCAGATGATTCATATGGGTCACTTCATCGTAGCCTCCCACCAATGACCACTCAAATTTCCCATCACCAAAACACACAATCATTGTTTAACTATAGTACGTCCCATGAACCATTGCTTTATTTCCAAAACGATTCAATGTCCCAATTTGGGCAACTATAACGTCCACAATCCACCCAACCCCATCGACCTAACTACGATGACATGAGCACCGAACTCCATTATAGAAGCGTTGTTGGCCCGAGCCCCTCCGGATATTGGGAACAAATGATGACACATCTTTCAAATACCGCTGAAACTTCCGTCGAACCTTCACACCAGCCATCATTCAATCAGGTCAGCACACAAAGACCCCAAACACCTCAGGAAAATCATGGAAGACCTCAGAGACAAACTAACGCACCTGGATGTGGAACAGGGGGACATTTCGATCGGACCGGTCATTAAAATTTTGTCAATCCCATGTAACATTTATTATATCATGAATAAATTATTTTTTTACCTTATTTTTTATTATTTCATAAATAAATTAAAATTAAAATAAAAAAATTAAAATTAAAAATAAAAATAATACAAGCATTAAGTAGGTGTCATATGCATTGGCGCCTCCTCATGAGGCATAATGCAGGCGCCAAGGCCTTAGGCGCCTCCTGTAACACCTCAAAATTTGCCCTCCTTTCTTGGGACTAGCATAGCATATTGCATTTCATTTAGGACATTAGACATTTGCATATTGCATATCATGTGGGAACAAGCAAGTCATCCTTTAAAGTCTTTCTTAGAAGATAGAGAGGTTAAGAGATGCAAACCTGAGGGTCTCATAAATTGATCACTAGCCATCTGAGGGTTTGTGCTTCAATTAAGGTCTCTTGGTCCCTCAAGGAGTTTGACCATTATCTTGTTTGCAAGGATATATCACCATCATCATGGTTTTATCATCACCAAGGGATTCATTATTCATGATCATGTTCCTTGGGATTAGGGTTTTGACCTCTGGTCAACCCTAATCAATGGTATTCTTTCAACCAGGGATTCTCAAGGAGATGAGGTCTTTCTTGAGAAGGAGATCATCATATGATTTTATTGAGCTTGTATAAGCTAGGGTTTCATTTTGGGAGTCATTTCATCAAGTGGTTGAGGCTCAAAGTCATCTGAGCATGTTCAAGTCATCTAGGGCCCAGAAAGTCAACAGAAAGTCAACTAAGGGCTAGGAGGTGGAGAAATGAGTTTCAACATCTCATTCATGCTCAAAAGAGGTTTATTAATCATGTAAAATGCTTATCTTGAAGAATTTGAGGCCAGATCAAAACTTTCCAAAAATGGAAAGTGACCTATAATTGAAAGTTTCCAAAAATGGAAAGTTTTTGGCTCAAATTCAACTTGATCTTACAACATCAAAGAAGCTTCAAATGAATTTTTGCCCAACATGAAAGTTGAAGATCTCTCTCTCTCTCATTTCCAAAAAGTCCAAGATCATGAATTTATGATGAATGGTTGAGGAGATATGATCAAATCATGGCAAAGTGTGCTTGAAACTTCAAATGGCCATATCTTTTGAACCAAAACTCCAAATTTGGTGCCTCTTTTTTTAAAATGCTTCTCATGTCATGAAGTTTCCAAATCAATCATCACATTGCATAAAATGTTATCACATGATCATTTGCATATCCATGCCCATTTTGGAGGGAAATTGCAAAATTTAAAAATGGTGCATTACATGAACTTTTGACCATTGTCAATGGGTTAAGGAAATGATTTTAAGTGCATTTGAACTGGTAATGGTTACTGTTCACGTGTGCATGCTTCACACACCCTCCAATTTGTCATTTTTTGACATGCACCTTATCTTGATTAATTTCAACTAAAACATGGTTAATTTAGATTAAGAGTGGATTAGTGAAGCATATATATTCATAATCATAACAGAATTGAAGAGGATTCTAGATCTAGATCTCACAATTTTCTCTCCCTCCAAATTTCTCTCATAATCAAAATTCAAATTTCTTCAATATAACACCTTGTTTTTGTTGAAGATTCATGATCAGTGAGAGTGATTGAGTGTGAATCCAGCATTTGTTTGAAGAATTGGAGCCATAATCGAGCAGTTGAAGTTCAAGAACATTGCCATGGAAGTTGATTGGTGAGCTAGATCTACACGTTTCCAAGCCTCAAGTTCTTCATCAATCATCATAACAAGTATTCTGGAGCTGATTTGGATCATTACAAGCGTTGAATCGTGCGAATCCAGAACCTGCTCTTCAAGAGGTAGGTTTTTCGACCATCATAATTCTCAAATCCATGTACATATTTGTGTAGATCTTTTAACCCTGAGAATTTTGAGCTAAGTTTCATGAAAAATGATGCATTATTGAGTGAGTTATGTGTGATTCAAGTTTGTTGCACAAAAATGTTTTGCATCGATTCTCTTTGATCGTGTGGAATTGAGCTTAGATATTAGTTGATCTGCATTCACCATTGAAAGAGCTTCATGTTGATGTAAGAGTTTTGAAGTTCTGGAAAAATTTTGTGTGAGCATGTACTGTTCATCTTCATCTTCGTGAGGAAGATGAAGATCTTCATCCTAGCGTCCGTTTTGTGACGGCTTTGTGTCCGCCTCTGGTTCAGTGTGAGTTGGCCTAGGGCTTCTGTTTTACTCGTCCACGCGTATGCCTTCTAAGCGAATTGATTGGCCTCCAATTGTTTGACCGTGCCACTTAAGCGCTTGACTGTTGATTGGTATGTCCAGTCACTAATGAAATGGTGCGTTTCATGTAAGTGGCGCGCTCACATTCAAATTCGTACCGTGTTCGATCCTTGGCGCAACCAATTTTCAAATTCATGCATCAATATGCATTTCCCTCCATATTTCATGCCATGTGATCATTTTGATTTTAATTTTTTCTTCCAACTTTAAAAATTCACAACAATTTGAAAAATGATCCAAAAAATCCCTGGTTTTTTGCTACTTGATCCTTAGAATGTCTAGAGTATTTTGGTGTTAATTTCTGAAGTTGTGCATGGCTGGATTTTGAATGGTGTTAGACTTTGTGTTCATGTGTACATTTGTGACCTTGCTCCATTCATCTTATCATGAAATGCTTAATATTGATCCAAATGCCATGAAATTTTGCATTATGATTCTTAACATGTTGATGGATGTTTTAGGTTTGGTTTGGTATTTTTCTCATTTTCCATTTCTGTTTTACACACATGTTTGTATGGTGTGACAATTTGTGTCACACAATTTGATGATCAACTTGTGCAATTTAATTTCCATATCAAATGACCTCTAATGCTTCTGATTTTTTGTTTGATGATTATATTGGATGTGTTGAATGCTCATGATTTTTTCCAGAATTATTTGAATCATTTCTGTTTTGATTTGGAATTTTCATTCATGACGATCATTTGTGAGCTTTGAAATTGACTTTGACTTATCTTGCACATGAAATGCCTTTGCTTAATGATTTTGTTTTGGTCCTTTTTAGGACATGTTAATATGTGTTTGAAGTTGCATTGTGTTGAATTTCAGCTCCTGTTTTGAATTTTTTCTTCACCTTTGACCCTAGGCTTTGACCTAGTGGTTTGTACTTACATGTGAGCTTTGAATTTCAGGACCAAGCATCCAATTTCCATGGTTGATGTTGCTTCATCATTTGAATGTTGATGCTTGCTATTGATGGCTGACATTTGTTTGTTTTGTAGGTTGATGATAACTCACTTGAGTTTGCCTTATGGCTTATATGTTGTACATTGGGATTGTCTGTTTGTTGTTGACTGTTGTTTGTTTGTCTGAATACCATACTGATTGGTTGGTTGTTTATACAGGTGCTTTAGCTGCTTTAACTTATTATTTGAGTTGCTTTGCTTTGCTTGTGGTTGGCATACCACTTAGGTATAATCCCTATTCTTCATGTAGTCTGGAAGACCTGTCATGTTACTTTGGCAGGCACCTGTCTGAAGCCCTCCTTAAGAGGCAATGTTTGTGCTTGTTTATCTTTGTGCCTTGTACATATAAAGACCTCCTAAGTGAAGAGGCATTGGCAGACAAAAGGCATGTGCAATTCATCCCCTGCTATTCAGTTGAGTCATTCATCCTGATCACACCATGTGTTGATGCACTTTGAATAAAAACCCAAAATCTTGTTGTGTCAGTTATGTGGAATAGAGTCCCACATTCTGGACTCCCACACTTTCATTGTCTGAAGCTCTCCCAGGCCAGGGATAAGAGCTGTGAGGTCTTACCCTTACTTCCCATTTCATCTTCTTCACCCTAACTCTCAATGTTAGGGTTAAGAGCAAACAACACCCCTTTCCAGTTGGCTTGTTCGTCGAGGTTGATTTGACCCCTTGACTAAAGCCCAGCCTTGTATGAGTCACTTGTTTGCATATAGTGTGTGTGCTTGCTCTCTTGTGATTGCTTATTTGCTGTTTATCTGCTGTTTCAACTTGCTTCCTGTGCGAGTTAGGTTATGTTTAGATACCTCAACCTATGACTATCGTGGATTGCATGACAACTTTTAGGCTCAAGTCAGTCTCCCTTTTAGTTGTTATTTCCCGGTCTCTGGTTTAGGAGAGAGTTTCTCCCCCGTTCAGGGGAACTACGTCGCCCTGATCCTCATACCAGATGAGGTACGTAGGCAGGAGATCGTGCGAGATCTCTCCGGGCGCCCTTTTTCTTTTTTGTGTGTGTCTTGCTTGGCAGCTATTAGGTCCGAGTTCCCGACTCCCTTTTAGTCTGTGTGTTCAACTTCTTCTGACGTCTCAGCGTCTTCTTGGTGTTTGCTTGACAGCTAGTAGACTCGAGTATCAGACTCTCTATTAGCCTGTTTGTTTAACCGTTATGCGTGTGTTTGGAGTCTGATGTAAGCCCAGCGATTGGCATTCGGTTTCCTTGTTTGTTTGTTGTGTGCTTGGAGTCTGGCGTAAGTCCATCGATTGGCAGTCGGTTTCCTGTGGGTTGTACGTTTGGAGTCTGATGTAAGCCCAACGATTGGCATTCGGTTTCCTTATTTGTGTTTGTTGTTTGGAGTCGGACATAAGACCAGCCATTGGCAGTCCGTTTCCAATTGTGTGTTTGCCCTGACGACTCAGCGTCTTGGTGTTGTGTTTTGTTTCGGCGTACGTTAGCCGAACTACGGTAGCTCTGATTCTCATTCCAGATGAGATACGTAGGCATAAGATGTGATATCCTAGCGAGCCCGTTTCCCATTTCCCCGAACTACGTCGACTCTGATGTTTGTTTCTGACAAACTACGTAGGCCCAGGATGCGACATCTTGCCGAGTCCGCTTCCGTCTTCTTCCATCTGTGTTTTAATCCAGTGTGTGTGCATTCTTTGAGCAGTTATTCAGCAACCTTATTCTATTCTCCTGAGCGTGGATCCCGTCGAGTACGACGGACGTGAGGGGGTGCTAATACCTTCCCCTTGCGTAACCGACTCCCGTACCTTGTAATCTCCGGTCGTAAGACCGTTTCCTTTCCAGGTTTACTTCGAGCGTTTCCTTTCCCTCCTTTGGGATAAATAACGCACGGTGGCGGCTCTGTTTGTTTGTTTTTCCCGCCAGTTGTTTTTCGCGGATGCGACACCTCCTCCTTTTGGTACAAAACGGATGCGCCAGTTCATCTGGCGCATTTTTTTTAAATGTGATTATTTTGGAAAAAAAATTCAAAAAAAATTATTATTTTGAAATTATTTTTGAAAATGTTTTTATTTTTAAAAAAAAATCTTAAATCTTCAATGCTGGTTTATTTTTATTTTTTTTCCTTTAACTAAAAACTTATTTTTTTAAACATTTAAAAAATATCATTATGACACACTCGTTTTTGTTTTTCTATTTAAAAATATATATGCACAACTCTCCATATAATTGTTTCGTTTCTCGTTACCATCAAATTCTGTTGGGTTGTTTTTGCATAACTTTGTAGTTAAATATCTATAACTATGATATTCTTTTTATGAGATGCAAAGAATAATATATAATATTATAAATAGTACAATGATCATTGTATAATAGAATTTTAAAAATTAAATCGATATCGTCGCCTAATTCTAACATATATACTATGTGTAGCACCTCAAATTTGCACCCAGCATTTTGTACATTCATTTCATATTAGGTCATTGACATAACATGGTCCACTGCATAACATTGCATTGTCCATTTGCCCAAGTGCAAGCTCAGTTGACAAATTAGGTCCAACTGGTCAGGAGAATCAGTCAAACAAGCAAGCATGTGCTATTTTCATTGGAACAAAGCCCTATGGTTGATTTATCAAGTTCATATGGTCTAAGGATCATTTTGAAGTGGTTTGGCCAAAGATTGGATGATCAAAGCTCAACAGTCAAGCTGAATTTCTTCAGGAAACCCTAGAAAGTCAATTGTGGTCAACTGTGCCTGATTTTATGGATTGGAAGGTGTGAGATGGTTTGAAAGGCCTCAGTCATGTCCATATAAGTCTCATTTGACATATCAAAGACCAAGGTTGAAGATTTGGAGGTCAGACAAGAAGTTTCCAAAAATAGCAGGTGACCTGTAATTTCAGCTGCCCAAAATGGAAACTTTTTCTCCTCAAAATTACTTCATCATACAAGCTTCAAATGGAATTTTGTCCAACATGAAAGTTGAAGATCTTGATCTCACCATTCCAAAAAGTCCAAGAACTTGAAATTCCCATGTGTGGTTAGCAAGATATGGTCCATTCATTTTCCAAAAATGCCCGAAATCAAAGTGGCATAACTTTCACATGGAATGGCCAAATTGGATGGTTTTTCTTTGAGCAAATCACATTTGATGTGTACTTTCATAATCCATCATCACATTTTGCCAAAAGCCTTCACATAAAAAGGTCATTTTTCAAGTGCAACAATTAAAATCCAAGGGCAAAATGGTCCAATTTGAGAAATACATGGAATTTTGGCATGGGACTTTTTGCAACACCTTCCAAATGTCATTTGTGACCTGTTTGAGCCAAGTTTGGACAGAAAAATCAGCTGCATTAACCAAGGGCATATTGGACCAAAACTTGAAAATTGCACATTAACACAAAACCTTCATTTTGCTAATTGGGATTAATTTTGTGATTAAGCCTTGGTATAAATAGATAATTGCAACTGTTTTGCATCAGCACTAATCATTCTTCAAGATCCAAAACAGAAAAATCAAAAACTCTCTCACTTTCTCCATTTTTTCACATTCACTTTTTTCCAATTTTCTCAAGAATCGTTGATCCTCTATGCGATTTCTTTGTGGATTCTTCATGTGCAGGTGATATTGAACTTCTGTTGAAGCATTTGGAGGTGTAAATCCATCAAAAACTCCAACTGTCCAAGCTTGCTCAACCATGGCAAATCAAGAATTCGAGCACCTGGAGTGTAGCTGAGCTACCAAAGTTGTACCAATCATCTTCCTAATCAACATACTTCTGCTGTTTTCGCGAATTGGATCGAAAGGAGCACAAATTCATCAGCTGCCATTCTCATAAGGTTGGATTTCGACCTTGATGATTCTCCAAATTGAGATATGATATGTGTAGATCGTTGATTGTAGAATGTAGTGCAACTTGTAGAATTAGAATCCATTAAGATTTGAGAGAGAAATCTAGGATTAAAGTTTGCATGACGAAACTTCTTTCGATCGAATCTTCGCGTGTGATAATCTTTAGACAATTTCGTGGCCATAATTGTAATCTACGCTGGAAGACGGAGAGATCCATATATCATTTGCGTGTTTTGGTTGAGTTTCGCTCGTAACGGATGCTGCTGTTGAAGAACTCCATGGACGCGAAGAACAGCTTCGAGAATCTGGAAAATAAGCGTGTTCAATCCGTTTCGCAGCATGGCGTTTTCAAAAACCTGTTTCGCGCCAGATTCCGTCCATTCACACGGTGACACGCAATAAATGAGTACGCTGTCGTTTTGGCAAGGCTGAGCATAATTACAAAACTGCCACTTGTGGCTAAATTAATTCAATTAATTCATATTCCATTTAAATAAATATTTCAAGAAATTAACAAATCTTCATAATTTTCTCTAGAATTTTATAGGTATGATAACTCAAGTTGTGCTTGGTGGATTTTTGACTTGGCCTATGGATCTTTGACTTGTGTGCATTTTTTGTATGTTTCACCATTTCTAACATGAAATACTCATACCTTATCCAAATTGAATGAAATTTCACATGCTAATTCTTGACTCATTGCTGGTTATTTTGATGTATAGTTTGTGAATTTTGGATCTCTGGTTTGGTAGATATGATGTGTGAAAGTTGAGTGTGACAATTTGTGTCACACTAGGTTAGGTCAATTTCATGAATTTATTTGACATGCCTATGCTTCTCCAATTGATCTCAAATTTTGCATGCTGTGTCTTGTATATGTCTAGTTTCACCATGAATTTTTGTATGAATTGTTGATTCATTTTCCATTAAATTGAGATTTTTGATTGCTGTTTAGCATTTTTTGGTCTTTGCTTGACTACTTGACTTCTATGTCTCATGAAATGCTCATACTATATCATATGAATGTGAAATTTGATGGAGTGATTCATAACATGTTTTATGTCATTTTGGCTTTGGTCCCATCCATTTCTTAATTGTCTTCACTGTTTGGCATGTGATTGAAGTTGATGCTCATTTTGCTACCATGTGTTGACTTGTTTGGATTGCTGCTGACTTTTTGATTTTTATTGACCTACTTCCTGTTGTCCAAATGGCATGAAAATTGATATGTAGTTCATTGGATGTGTCCTGTTTAGGCTGGAATTTTGTGGAATTTATTGAGCTGTTTAGGTATTTGTGTGAGTGTGATCTTTCTGTTTGCTCCTATATGATTCATTTGCCTAGCTTGACTTAAATTGTGCATGAAATTAATTTGGTGTATAGTTTAGACATGAGACCAATTGGATTTTCTTTGTATGGGATTAATGATGATGTTGATCATGTTTCACTTGCTGTTTTGACTTTTTTCCTTCTTTTGACCCTAGGCTTGTCCTAGTGGTCTTGTATCTCATGTTTGAATGTGATTTTCAGGTTAAGAGGCAAAATACCTTAAGGAGGTGGATTCACTTTTGATTGAGATATCATTTGACATTGTACACTAACTTGTTTTGTTTTGTAGGATGTTTGAGCTTTAATGGTTTGCACTTTGGTGCATGGGATTGTGTTTGTCTGTGTATAGCTAATTGTGAACCATTTGCTGTTTAGTTATGTGATTGGTATACTGATGATATTTGATTGATTTCAGGTACATTAGTTGCTAAGATTGCTTTGCTTTGCTTGATAAGCAATTTGCACTGAGGTATAATATTCTTGTCTCCATGTAGTCTGGAAGACCTGGCCTGTTACTTGGCCAGGCACCTGTCTGAAGTCCTCCTTAAGAGGCGATGTTTGTGATTGTTTACTTTTGTGCCAAGCAGGTAAAGACCTCAATGAGGCAATTGGCGGAACCCAAGGGATATGCAATCTATCCCCCGCTATTCTGTTGAGTCGTCCCTCTGCTCACACCACTGTGTTGATGCATTGGGACACAAACCCAAGATCTTGTACGATGTACAGTTGTGTCAGAGTCTCGAGTGTAGAAGGGTTCCTCCTTTCTGAACCCACGCTCCTTTGTCTAAAGCTCTCCCTGACCAGGGATAAGAGCTGTGAAGTCTTATCTTCACTCACCTTTCATCAGCTTCACCTTAGCCCCTCAATGGCAAGGTTAAGAGCTAACACTACCCCTGTACAGATGACTTGCTCTTGCAGTCTTACCCTTTGATTGAGCCCCACTTGTGTGCATATAGTGTGTGCTGTTTGTGATTGATTGTTTGATATTGCTTGTGCTTTAGGATAGGCTGGCTCCCTGTGCCAGTTAGCTAGAAACCTTGACTTAGGGACGATTTTGCATGATAACATCTAGGCTCGAGTCGTAGTCTCCCTAGTTGTGTCTCCCTCTGTCATCTGGTTAGGCTAGTCCTGTGTCCCTTCGTAGGGGAACTACGTCGCCCTGATCCTCATACCAGATGAGGTACGTAGGCAGGAGATGAGCAGATCTCTCCGGGCGCCTGTGTCTTTGTTTTGTGTTGTCGTGTGCTTGGAAGCTGATGTAAGTCCATCGAGTGGCATTCGGGTTCTAGTGTGAGTTTGTCTGGTTCGGATGCTGATGTAAGCCCAGTGATTGGCATTCAGGCTCCACGTTTGCCTCCTTGCGTGTGTTTTGGTTCGGATGCTGATGTAAGCCCAGTGATTGGCATTCAGGCTCCATGTTTGCCTTCTTGTGTGTGTTTTGGTTCGGATGCTGATGTAAGCCCAGTGATTGGCATTCAGGCTCCATGTTTGCCCGTGTTTGTGCTGTTTTGTTTAGCGTGTCAGCCGAGCTACGAATGCTCTGATTCTCCTTCGTCCAAAGGAGATACGTATGCACAGGATGCGACATCCTAGCGAGCATGTTTTTCCCCAGTCCGAACTACTTTGACTCTGATGTCTATGCCTGATAGACTAAGTAGGCCCAGGATGCGATATCCCGCCGAGTCAGTCTTGCTTGTTTTCCTGTGTCTCTTTCAGCCAGTGTGTGTGTGTGAGCAGTGTTTTAGCAACCACTTTCCTTCCTATTGTGCGTGGATCCCGTCGAGTACGACGGATGCGTAGGGGTGCTAATACCTTCCCTTCGCATAACCGACTCCCGATCCCATTCTCTTTGGTCGCGAGACCAGGTTCTTTCCCGGTTTACTTTGAGCGTTTCCTTTCCCTCTTTTGGGATAAATAACGCACGGTGGCGGCTCTGTTGTTCTTGTTTTCCCGCCGGTTTTTCGCGTAATGTGACAGCTGGCGACTCTGCTGGGGAAATATTGAGAAGTTGACCTCTTGCTGGTCTATCTTCCCTAAGCGAGTCTCTCCTAGCGCTCTCTAGGTTAGGGCCTTGGTTGCTTTGTGCTGTTATTTATTGCATTCATTGTATATATGTGCATTTATTGTTTGCATTTATTGTTTGCATGTATGTTTGCATGCATCATACTGTCATTGAACTGTCTCCTGTGCAGGTGGTTCTTCTGTTTGGGGTGGGTGTTCTGAGTGGGGCTAAAACCCAGGCCCGAGTATACACCTAGGATTAGTGTGGTCTCATGTTGCCTCCTTCATGTTAGGTCAACATGTGCCTGGCAACATGATGTACCACGAGCCGGACGAGGTTCATTTGATAGTGCTTGCCTCTGTGGGGTACTCCACTTTGGTTGAGTTACTTCATCTGAACTGTTGACTCTGGTGACCATTCTTTCCCGGATCTTTGACTTAGACGATCTTAAGAGAGCTACAACGGCACACCCGAAAGGGCAAACCCGTTGAGTATCTTTGCCCAATTGTCGAGACCATTGTCCGCCTTAGGATGACCTGATTAGAATTTACCTGTGAGGGGAGGGTTGATTCTTACAGATGCATGTTCTGATGGTGACTTTGTTGGTAACTATTGGTTGATCAGAGTCCTATTTATGAGTCGGATTTATGGATTTATTTCTGGACGCCGGAGGTTTGATCCCGGTATTGATCAGAGGGTTCCGTTTATTTCGGATCCCTGGGCTGAATTTGAGGATGCTCAGATGAGGATATGGTTCAGTTGACTTGGGTTCAGATGACTTTGGGTTTCGGAGGATTGTTGCTCCGAGTTCAAGCCGAAGCTTCGATCCTGTGTTCAGAGATGCACAGCTTGCCAGTCGTGTCCGCATCATGTGCATCATAGCATGTTTATTTTTCAAAAGAAATGCAATAAAAAAATTGAAAAAATTTTTTTTGGAAAAAAAAGAGAAAAAGCCAATCTCTGCATGCATATCATTTCTCAGGTACATTCCAGAGTCTGTTCACTGATGGATCCGGGTGCTCCTTTACAGATGAAATTGTTGGTACTCATTGCTCTTGTATACTGTGCTGTTACTGCAGATTGCTATCCTTTAAAGATGAATCAGGCTCTTTGAATGCCTGAGAAATGATCATTTCATGTGCATCATATGCATTAACATCATATACATGTCATATTGCATAACAGGGGTTCTAATTTGGGCTTCTCACTCTGGTTCCTGTGTGAGGCAGGATAGCTGATCAGAGACCGCATCGTTACTCAACCAGACTCAATCATCAGAAGCATGGATCAGGTTCAGACGGAGTTGGCTGAGATGAGGGCGAGCATGGCTCAGTTTATGATGATGATGCAAGGAGTTGTTCAGGGGCAAGAGGAGCTGCGAGCCTTAGCCCAGAGACTGGAAGCCGTGATTCTTCCGTCCAACTGTGCTTCACCAGTGGGTGTACCCGTTCATGAGAATGTTGCTGTCACTATTCTCGTCAGTGATTACGCCGTGGGTGATGAATTGAGGGGGATCAGAATCAGTGAACAGCCTCTCGCTGCCGAGACTGTTAATGTCAGAACAACCCGGGCTCCGGTTCGCCATCCTGGCTCTTCCAGTTCTTCCGGTTCTAAGAAACCATCTTCTGGGGCACCCAAAAGGGGAGAAAGTGAAACAAATGTTGTGCACCGTCGGAGGAGTGCAAACAGAGGACAATATAGTCAGGCCGCCGCTGTGACTATCCCAGCAACTCAAACTCCACAGCAACAGAGAAGACCAACTCAGCAGTATCAACACCAGCAACATCGTCCTCAACAGCAGGCCTACCAGCCTCCCTATGATAATCAAGCCAATACGGGTAACGAGAGGAAGAGGATCATTTTTGACCCGATCCCTATGTCATACTCAGAGTTGTATCCCTCTTTGATAGAACGGAACTTGATTACTCCCAGAGACCCGCCGGCTATACCCGTCAACCCTCGGTGGTGGTATAGGCCTGAGCAGCATTGTGTGTATCATTCGGGTGCTCCTGGTCATGATGTGGATAGTTGCTTTCAGTTGAAGATGAAGGTTCAAGACCTCGTAAGGTCAGGTATTCTGAACTTTGAAGACTTGGGTCCCCATGTTAATCAAGCTTGAAGATAACAAGTCCCGGGCTGGCGTTGGCTTTTCTTCCAATATCTTCAACAGAAAGGGTTGTTCAAAAGCAGAAGCTGCTGATGCAAGAGATTCTGACAATTGTCATCCCTGGCGGGGTCTATCACAATTGGGTCACTGTGGGCTTTCCTACAGTTATTCCTAAGTCAGAGTAATAATCACTTTGTTTAAAAACCCTTCTCCCATGCCAAAAGGAGAAGTGATGACATTGTTGGCAACATTTGTGCAATGATATTTTCATTCAAATAAAAGCATGTTTAAAATATTTGTTTTTCCATTTGTTTTCCCTTTTCGCTTTTTACATGAAATTGGTGATCACAAAAAA
Source organism: Lathyrus oleraceus (assembly GCF_024323335.1). NCBI lineage: Eukaryota > Viridiplantae > Streptophyta > Magnoliopsida > Fabales > Fabaceae > Lathyrus > Lathyrus oleraceus. The sequence goes on from NC_066581.1 coordinate 511,950,117, forward strand.
CCCTAAAAACAAGAATAAAAGCAATCTTTTCATCTGCATAACGATTGTCTTGTTTGATTTTCAAAAGCTTTTCATATCAAAATCATTATGCAGGTTGTTTCGTAGACCCATTGAACATAATGATCAGACGTCATCTCCCAATTTTGAATTCCCTGTATTCGAAGCGGAAGAAGATGATGTTGAAAAGATTCCTGACGAGATGCCCCGACTTCTTGAGCAAGAAAAGAAGATCACTCAGCTGCATCTCGAGAATCAGCAGAACAGCCAACTGGGGCATATACATATAAAGAAAAAAAGAGGAGGGTGCAAAACAAAAAAAATCAATCAAAAGAAATCAAAAGGAATCCAAATCAAAAGAAAGAAAAAGAAGGAAAAAAACAAAAGAGAAATAGCACCCTCAAAGTCCCAAGTTGACTGATGCTGAATCGAGAAGAAGAGATTGACTGCCATGTGTCATGGTCAATTGCATCAGCAGAGAGTGAAGAAATCATTCGATAAGAAGGTCAAGCCTCGTGTGTTCCGAGAAGGTGACTTTGTGCTCAAGAAAGTCTTGTCTTTTGGGCCCGATTCCAGGGGCAAGTGAACCCCAAACTATGAATGTCCATATGTTGTCAAGAGAGCCTTTTCAGGCGGTGTTTTGACACTTACAACAATGGATGAAGAAGTTCACTCGTCCTGTGAATTCTAGATGCAGTCAAGAAATACTTAGCCTAAAAATGAAAAAAAGCAAAACAGCTCGCTAAGTCGAACACCCCAAAGGGCGACTTAGGCAAAAAGGAGCGTCTCGGTGGATTGAAAACTCGAAAGGGCGATCCAGGCAAAAGTTAGAGACATTGAAAAAATTTGCATCCCGCTAGATTGAGCACCTCACACTAGGGCAATCTAGGCAAAAATTAGGGATTTGGCAAGTAACTGCGTCTTGACAAGACCGTGTTCTATATCTGTCATCCGTCAGGGATTCTCGATTTGTCGTCGACTGAAGCTCCGAATACATCGAAAATTCGGAATGGTAGAGGAAAGGTCATTATGTTCAATGTAGCCCTCTCCAATATATATCACCGATTTCAAACTTGTACAGATCTATGGAGTCTCGCCCTTTGCAGACTATCATTCCATCACATCAATTTGAGTTGTTATCCAATTGTTTGCACTCTTCTTTGTTTCAACTCAACAAATGTTTTGCATGTTTTGATTGATAAAGTATCATTGTTTTCAAAATAAACAAATTTTTTCAAAAATTGTTCTTAAACAAAGTGAACATTCGCTATGATGGAAGGATACCTAGGAGATCCGCAGTGCTCTCCCAAGGGTGGTATGATTACCAATAGGTAAGACATTTGTTCGTATCCCGAGCATAATTGTATCTTTATCCTGTAGAACCTCTCATGGTCCCTCCTCAGCAAGGTTGCTCAGTGCAGTGTTGGTTGAAGTTGTTCATCTTCATGTCCCCGGCAGTGCAATATTTTTCCTCCAAGTCCCTGTCAGCCCTATTGTGGGGCATCTCCAGTAGAGGGCTGTTTGAGCCCTATTGTGGGGCATCCCCAGCAAGGTTGCTGTTGAAATACTGTTGTGGGGCAGTTCCCCAAGCAGAGTGTTTACTGAAGACTTCAACTTTCGTCTCTCCAGCAGAGCAGTCTTCTCCTCTCCACGACATGGGTGCTTGTCTTTGGAAGATCCGGTACTTGGTGGATTGACATACCGGCACTCCGTCATTTCCCTCGGATAGATTCCTCAACAGAGTGGTTGACATGAGGAACTTCATCAATGCCTATCTATTTTCACCAGAGATCTGGTTGATCCTGGATATTTTGTTCTCCAACATGAGTGAGAAGTCGGTGCTCTCCCTGCAGAGTTTTCCTCAAGCATATTTCTTCAAGCAGAGTCTCCCCACAGAGTTGGAGTATCTGATCTTTGGGCTCCCCAGCGGAGTTTTCATCATTTTGCATTTTGCATATAGTAATCATTGCATCCTCAAAATCGCGTAGCATTTCCATTCCATATGGAGCATTACGCCATAAAAAAAAATTCAAACATATGCATTAATGTGTTAACCCAATCAAACCGTATCCCCGACAGAGGCAGATTCTTGTTCGACATCTGTACAGCACTTTCGCTACGGTTGTTCCTGACGGCTTTCAGGATTGTTACCCCCAGAGAGGTTTATTTCCTCATCCGTTGGTGAAAGAAAAACCTGTTTCTCCCCAGTGGATCCTCCCCTAGTAGATGTGGGTGTGTCTGATCTCTCCATGTAGAGTTTACCCCTTAGGCAGAAAGTGTCTAACATTTCCTTCTGCACTCCCCACTGAATTAGATCCTCGTGGATGACGGTTGTTTCCGTTCCCCCCCCCCCTTTGGGATGGGTTTTCCCTATTGAGTTCTTTCCTCATTAGGATGAGTCTTGATTCAGTATGCCTTTTTGGATCGATCCTAAATTGGCTTTCCATTGACTGTCTCTTGTGCTTCCCTGGGGCATAAATGAATAGTTGCTCACTAACCGGCACTCATTCATCTTTTCCTCAGCGGAATTTGTGGCCTCTACCTACAACACGGTAGTTGTAAGTCCTATCTTCGTGGTTTTCTACCTACAACCCGGTAGTTGTAAAATCCCACTTTCATCCCCTAGCAGAGGTAACCTTTGTGGTTCATTCTGATTGTTGGCGGATTTTTCGGTCTTCTACCTACTACCCGGTAGTTATAAATCCTTTTTTCTCACTCTGTCTCTCAACAGACTGTTTGTTGGCCTCTACCTACAAACCGGTAGTTGTAAGTCCTATCTTTATGGTTTTCTACCCGCTAGCTGGTAGTTGTAAAATCCCACGTTCTCCCCTTGGTGGAGTTAACCCTCTGTGCTCATCCTGATTGATGACAGTTACTTTTTCTGTGGTTTTCTACCTACTAACCGGTGGATGTAATCCCCTCTTTGTGGTTATCATTATCCAGTTTCGGTATTGATATTCTCATCCTTTCGGATATTTGCTCCGAGTCAGCAACTTTATCCCCAGTGGGTCCTCTTTCGTTCACCGTTTGCTGGTAATGTTTGTGGTTTCCCTTTTTGATTGGTCATCTTTACATACCTAGTCCTGGTATCCCGATGCCTTTCTTTTCGGTCGATTTATCCTTTAACAACCTACAACCCGGTTATGGATAATCTTCCATGCGAGTGTGTTATCTACGTTTTGACGGCTATAGATAATATATCTCATGCGCTCTCTTCAGGATGATGTCGGTTGATTTATCCATTTAACAACCAATCCGGTTATGGATAATCTTCCATGCGAGTGTATTATCTACGTTTTGACGGCTATAGATAATATGTCTCATGCGCTCTTTGGTCAATCTTTTGATTGTTTTCCCCAGTTGAGTAAGATTCGTATTCCTTTGTTCGGAATCGGATGTCCATCCTTTAACAAGTTTGCTTTCGCTCTCTTCAGGATGATGTCGGTCGCTTATCCATCTAACAACCTCCAATCCGGTTATGGATAATCTTCCATGCGAATATGTTATCTACGTTTCGACGGCTATAGATGATGTATCTCATGCGCTCTTGGGTCGAAGTCGTCCTCCCCAGCAGAGTAAGATTCGTATTCCTCGTGGAATCGGATGTCCATCCTTTAATAAGTTTGCTTTCGCTTTCTTCAGGATGATGTCGGTCGTTTATCCATCTAACAACCTACAACCCGGTTATGGATAATCTTCCATGCGAGTCTATTATCTACGTTTTGACGGCTATAGATAATACGTCTCATGCGCTCTTGGGTCGAAGTCGTCCTCCCCAGTCGAGTAAGATTCATATTCCTTGTGGAATCGAATGTCCATCCTTTAACAAGACTGCTTTTCTAGCCCTCTTCAGGATGTTGAGTGTTTTGGAACACAAACCAATTCACGTTTGGTCGGTCACCCGTCTCATAACTACAACCCGGTGTCCGTGGTGTTCCTTCCTGTTTGCTCACTGTCGTGACCTTGATCCCCAGTAAGACCCCCTGCAAGTGGTCAGCCTTGCCCTGTCATCTTGTAGATGTCAGTACCCGTTAGCACCCGCGTGTGTTGTCTTCCTTGGTGTCGGTAAACACCATCTTTCGGTGCTTTCCCAGTCATGCGTAGTGTCTGGTCTGCTTTTGATGTCGGTAAACATCATCTTTCGATGTTCGTAACGTCGTCTCTTCCCTAGTGAAGTTTACTCCTCTCCGTTGGTGTCGATAAACGTCGAGTTTTTCCTATGCGTCCGTTGGCGTATAGTTGATATCATTCCCCACAGGGTCGTCCCCAGTTGAATCTTCTCTCCGTTGGTTTCGATAAACGTCGAGTTTTTCCTATGCGTCCGTTGACGTATAGTTGATATCTTTCCCCACAGGGTCGTCCCCAGTTGAATCTCCTCTCCGTTGGTGTCGATAAACGTCGAGTTTTTCCTAGTCGTCCGATGACGTCTAGTTGCTTATTCCCCGCAGATCATTTGGTAATACCAGATGATTCCCCTCAGAGTTTCCTCCTCTCCGTTGGTGTCGATAAACGTCGAGTTTTTCCTATTCGTCCTATCACGTCTAGTTGACCTGTCCCCATGTGGATTTACCTCCCCGTTGGTTTCGATAAACGTTGAGTTTTTCTCATTCGTCCGATGACGTCTGATTGTGTACCCCATTCCCAGTCATTCATTAATGTCTGGTTGATTCCCAGCCAGAATCCCCAGTAGACGTCCTATTAGGTTTCTGATTGTGGTGCCTTTCCCTCGTGAAGTGGCTTTCTCCTTCTCCGTTGGTGTCGATTAACGTCAAGCTTCTCCCTTTCGTCCTATGACGTCTGGTCGAGTCTTCCCATTCATCCGATGATGTCTGGTCTCCTTCTCCGTTGGTGTCGATAAACGTCGAGCTTCTCCCTTTCGTCCTATGACGTCTGGTCGAGTCTTCCCATTCATCTGATGATGTCTGTTCTCCTTCTTCGTTGGTGTCGATAAACGTCGAGCTTCTCCCTTTCGTCCTATGACGTCTGGTCGAGTCTTCCCATTCATCCGATGATGTCTGGTCTCTTTCTCCGTTGGTGTCGATAAACGTCGAGCTTCTCCCTTTCGTCCTATGACGTCTGGTCGAGTCTTCCCATTCATCCGATGATGTCTGGTCTCCTTCTCCGTTGGTGTCGATAAACATCGAGCTTCTCCCTTTCGTCCTATGACGTCTGGTCGAGTCTTCCCATTCATCCGATGATGTCTGTTCTCCTTCTCCGTTGGTGTCGATAAACGTCGAGATTCTCCCTTTCGTCCTATGACGTCTGGTCGAGTCTTCCCATTCATCCGATGATGTCTGGTCTCCTTCTCCGTTGGTGTCGATAAACGTCGAGCTTCTCCCTTTCGTCCTATGACGTCTGGTCGAGTCTTCCCATTCATCCGATGATGTATGGTTACCTCTCCGTTGGTTTCGGTAAACATTGAGTTTTTCTCATTACGTCCGCTGACGTGTGGTTGTATCCTTTCCTGGTTATCCCCAGTAGAGTTGATTTACCTCTCCGTTGGTCTTGGTAAACGTCGAGTTTTTCCTGGTCGTCCCAGCTGATTCACCTCTCCGTTGGTTTCGGTAAACGTTGAGTTTTTCCCATTACGTCCGCTGACGTATGGTTGTATCCTTTCCTGGTCATTCCCAGTAGAGTTGATTTACCTCTCCGTTGGTCTCGGTAAACGTTGAGTTTTTCCTAGTTGTCCGTTGGCATCTAGTTGAGATTTCTGTTCCCATTCATCGTGTGTCGATGTCTGGATGTGGTTGTGAAGAGAAGATAGAAATAAATAAAAAAAGGCAGAAGAAATTCCCAGCAGTGTGCAAATTTCTACGGTTCTTGGTATTCAATCCCTGTTTACCCTGAAAGTCTGACAGCCGTTGCTCTCATCCATTCGGGTTCCCAGTTGATTGAAAAGGGGCAGCTGTAGCACCTCAAATTTGCACCCAGCATTTTGTACATTCATTTCATATTAGGTCATTGACATAACATGGTCCACTGCATAACATTGCATTGTCCATTTGCCCAAGTGCAAGCTCAGTTGACAAATTAGGTCCAACTGGTCAGGAGAATCAGTCAAACAAGCAAGCATGTGCTATTTTCATTGGAACAAAGCCCTATGGTTGGTTTATCAAGTTCATATGGTCTAAGGATCATTTTGAAGTGGTTTGGCCAAAGATTGGATGATCAAAGCTCAACAGTCAAGCTGAATTTCTTCAGGAAACCTTAGAAAGTCAACTGTGGTCAACTGTGCCTGATTTTATGGATTGGAAGGTGTGAGATGGTTTGAAAGGCCTCAGTCATGTCCATATAAGTCTCATTTGACATATCAAAGACCAAGGTTGAAGATTTGGAGGTCAGACAAGAAGTTTCCAAAAATAGCAGGTGACCTGTAATTTCAGCTGCCCAAAATGGAAACTTTTTCTCCTCAAAATTACTTCATCATACAAGCTTCAAATGGAATTTTGTCCAACATGAAAATTGAAGATCTTGATCTCACCATTCCAAAAAGTCCAAGAACTTGAAATTCCCATATGTGGTTAGCAAGATATGGTCCATTCATTTTCCAAAAATGCCCGAAATCAAAGTGACATAACTTTCACATGGAATGGCCAAATTGGATGGTTTTTCTTTGAGCAAATCACATTTGATGTGTACTTTCATAATCCATCATCACATTTTGCCAAAAGCCTTCACATAAAAAGGTCATTTTTCAAGTGCAACAATTAAAATCCAAGGGCAAAATGGTCCAATTTGAGAAATACATGGAATTTTGGCATGGGACTTTTTGCAACACCTTCCAAATGTCATTTGTGACCTGTTTGAGCCAAGTTTGGACAGAAAAATCAGCTGCATTAACCAAGGGCATATTGGACCAAAACTTGAAAATTGCACATTAACACAAAACCTTCATTTTGCTAATTGGGATTAATTTTGTGATTAAGCCTTGGTATAAATAGATAATTGCAACTGTTTTGCATCAGCACTAATCATTCTTCAAGATCCAAAACAGAAAAATCAAAAACTCTCTCACTTTCTCCATTTTTTCACATTCACTTTTTTCCAATTTTCTCAAGAATCGTTGATCCTCTATGCGATTTCTTTGTGGATTCTTCATGTGCAGGTGATATTGAACTTCTGTTGAAGCATTTGGAGGTGTAAATCCATCAAAAACTCCAACTGTCCAAGCTTGCTCAACCATGGCAAATCAAGAATTCGAGCACCTGGAGTGTAGCTGAGCTACCAAAGCTGTACCAATCATCTTCCTAATCAACATACTTCTGCTGTTTTCGCGAATTGGATCGAAAGGAGCACAAATTCATCAGCTGCCATTCTCATAAGGTTGGATTTCGACCTTGATGATTCTCCAAATTGAGATATGATATGTGTAGATCGTTGATTGTAGAATGTAGTGCAACTTGTAGAATTAGAATCCATTAAGATTTGAGAGAGAAATCTAGGATTAAAGTTTGCATGACGAAACTTCTTTCGATCGAATCTTCGCGTGTGATAATCTTTAGACAATTTCGTGGCCATAACTGTAATCTACGTTGGAAGACGGAGAGATCCATATATCATTTGCGTGTTTTGGTTGAGTTTCGCTCGTAACGGATGCTGCTGTTGAAGAACTCCATGGACGCGAAGAACAGCTTCGAGAATCTGGAAAATAAGCGTGTTCAATCCGTTTCGCAGCATGGCGTTTTCAAAAACCTGTTTCGCGCCAGATTCCGTCCATTCACACGGTGACACGCAATAAATGAGTACGCTGTCGTTTTGGCAAGGCTGAGCATAATTACAAAACTGCCACTCGTGGCTAAATTAATTCAATTAATTCATATTCCATTTAAATAAATATTTCAAGAAATTAACAAATCTTCAAAAAATCATATAAAATCCATTTTTAATCCAAATTTAATGGGACTTTTTTTTGTTAGCTTCATAATTTTCTCTAGAATTTTATAGGTATGATAACTCAAGTTGTGCTTGGTGGATTTTTGACTTGGCCTATGGATCTTTGACTTGTGTGCATTTTTTGTATGTTTCACCATTTCTAACATAAAATACTCATACCTTATCCAAATTGAATGAAATTTCACATGCTAATTCTTGACTCATTGCTGGTTATTTTGATGTATAGTTTGTGAATTTTGGATCTCTGGTTTGGTAGATATGATGTGTGCAAGTTGAGTGTGACAATTTGTGTCACACTAGGTTAGGTCAATTTCATGAATTTATTTGACATTCCTATGCTTCTCCAATTGATCTCAAATTTTGCATGATGTGTCTTGTGTATGTCTAGTTTCACCATGAATTTTTGTATGAATTGTTGATTCATTTTCCATTAAATTGAGATTTTTGATTGCTGTTTAGCATTTTTTGGTCTTTGCTTGACTACTTGACTTCTATGTCTCATGAAATGCTCATACTATATCATATGAATGTGAAATTTTATGGAGTGATTCATAACATGTTTGATGTCATTTTGGCTTTGGTCCCATCCATTTCTTAATTGTCTTAACTGTTTGGCATGTGATTGAAGTTGATGCTCATTTTGCTACCATGTGTTGACTTGTTTGGATTGCTGCTGACTTTTTGATTTTTATTGACCTACTTCCTGTTGTCCAAATGGAATGAAAATTGATATGTAGTTCATTGGATGTGTCCTGTTTAGGCTGGAATTTTTGTGGAATTTATTGAGCTGTTTAGGTATTTGTGTGAGTGTGATCTTTCTGTTTGCTCCTATATGATTCATTTGCCTAGCTTGACTTAAATTGTGCATGAAATTAATTTGGTGTATAGTTTAGACATGAGACCAATTGGATTTTCTTTGTATGGGATTAATGATGATGTTGATCATGTTTCACTTGCTGTTTTGACTTTTTTCCTTCTTTTGACCCTAGGCTTGTCCTAGTGGTCTTGTATCTCATGTTTGAATGTGATTTTCAGGTTAAGAGGCAAAATACCTTAAGGAGGTGGATTCACATTTGATTGAGATATCATTTGATATTGTACACTAACTTGTTTTGTTTTGTAGGATGTTTGAGCTTTAATGGTTTGCACTTTGGTGCATGGGATTGTGTTTGTCTGTGTATAGCTAATTGTGAACCATTTGCTGTTTAGTTATGTGATTGGTATACTGATGATATTTGATTGATTTCAGGTACATTAGTTGCTAAGATTGCTTTGCTTTGCTTGATAAGCAATTTGCACTGAGGTATAATATTCTTGTCTCCATGTAGTCTGGAAGACCTGGCCTGTTACTTGGCCAGGCACCTGTCTGAAGTCCTCCTTAAGAGGCGATGTTTGTGATTGTTTACTTTTGTGCCAAGCAGGTAAAGACCTCAATGAGGCAATTGGCGGAACCCAAGGGATATGCAATCTATCCCCCGCTATTCTGTTGAGTCGTCCCTCTGCTCACACCACTGTGTTGATGCATTGGGACACAAACCCAAGATCTTGTACGATGTACAGTTGTGTCAGAGTCTCGAGTGTAGAAGGGTTCCTCCTTTCTGAACCCACGCTCCTTTGTCTAAAGCTCTCCCTGACCAGGGATAAGAGCTGTGAAGTCTTATCTTCACTCACCTTTCATCAGCTTCACCTTAGCCCCTCAATGGCAAGGTTAAGAGCTAACACTACCCCTGTACAAATGACTTGCTCTTGCAGTCTTACCCTTTGATTGAGCCCCACTTGTGTGCATATAGTGTGTGCTGTTTGTGATTGATTGTTTGATATTGCTTGTGCTTTAGGATAGGCTGGCTCCCTGTGCCAGTTAGCTAGAAACCTTGACTTAGGGACGATTTTGCATGATAACATCTAGGCTCGAGTCGTAGTCTCCCTAGTTGTGTCTCCCTCTGTCATCTGGTTAGGCTAGTCCTGTGTCCCTTCGTAGGGGAACTACGTCGCCCTGATCCTCATACCAGATGAGGTACGTAGGCAGGAGATGAGCAGATCTCTCCGGGCGCCTGTGTCTTTGTTTTGTGTTGTCGTGTGCTTGGAAGCTGATGTAAGTCCATCGAGTGGCATTCGGGTTCTAGTGTGAGTTTGTCTGGTTCGGATGCTGATGTAAGCCCAGTGATTGGCATTCAGGCTCCACGTTTGCCTCCTTGCGTGTGTTTTGGTTCGGATGCTGATGTAAGCCCAGTGATTGGCATTCAGGCTCCATGTTTGCCTTCTTGTGTGTGTTTTGGTTCGGATGCTGATGTAAGCCCAGTGATTGGCATTCAGGCTCCATGTTTGCCCGTGTTTGTGCTGTTTTGTTTAGCGTGTCAGCCGAGCTACGAATGCTCTGATTCTCCTTCGTCCAAAGGAGATACGTATGCACAGGATGCGACATCCTAGCGAGCATGTTTTTCCCCAGTCCGAACTACTTTGACTCTGATGTCTATGCCTGATAGACTAAGTAGGCCCAGGATGCGATATCCCGCCGAGTCAGTCTTGCTTGTTTTCCTGTGTCTCTTTCAGCCAGTGTGTGTGTGTGAGCAGTGTTTTAGCAACCACTTTCCTTCCTATTGTGCGTGGATCCCGTCGAGTACGACGGATGCGTAGGGGTGCTAATACCTTCCCTTCGCATAACCGACTCCCGATCCCATTCTCTTTGGTCGCGAGACCAGGTTCTTTCCCGGTTTACTTTGAGCGTTTCCTTTCCCTCTTTTGGGATAAATAATGCACGGTGGCGGCTCTGTTGTTCTTGTTTTCCCGCCGGTTTTTCGCGTAATGCGACACTATGGACCAGTTTGTTTTAGATTTAGAAAAAAATAGATTTTTTCTTTATATTTTTTAAAGTAGATTCTATATAAATGTTTTTCAAAACATTACAAATTTTTTAAATTTTGTTCTTTATAAATTAAAAAACTATTTTTGACATACTATAACATAAACATACATTATTAAAGATTAAAACATAGTCAAAATTATATTTTTTTCAAAATATTGTATCTCAAAACTAATTTTTAAGAAAAAATATTTGAAATAACTTCAAAATTAAGCGATTTTCTGAAATTTTGATTTCTAAAAATAGTTTCAATAAAATGATGAAATACCTAAAATTATATTTTAAAAATAACTATTCAGACCAAATTTTCATTTGAATATTTTATGAAAAATATCTTTGCAAAATTTTTTACACAAAAATATATTACACTATAAAAATTATTTTTTAAAAAAAGTAAAACAAATGGACTTTATATATTATCGAGTATCTGTTGTATGATGTTGTATTTTTTTTTAAGATTGTGTATTCATACGTTTGTTTGGATTCTAATTCAATTTACATATATTTATTTACATAATTGTCTAATTTCTACTTTTATAGGCTATTCTTTTTTAAAAAGTTAGTCTTGAGAAAACCATTGAGCTAATGATTTCAATCACAACCACAAACTTGACGGGTCATCATGAGAGAAAAACATTTATATTGGGTCAAACACTCACTTAAAGGTCAAAGACTCACTCAAACAAGTGATGGAGACACCACATATTCACCAAAAACCTTAAGGTGATAGGTGTATGATGTTGGTGTAAGCCCTAGAGGCCAATACTTTTGGTACTTGTATCGAATTACTTATTAATAATAAAAGACTTTTTCTTTATTATGTTTATTTAATAAAGTCCCTAGAATAGCTAGTCCGTTTAATGTATCAAGTGTGACTTAATCATGAGATCCCATTAAACATAAGGACATTATTCTTAAAGTATCCGTAGTCGAGCTTTGTTGTGAAGTGGGATAACATTAAAGCATCAAGACTATTATGTATATAGATTGATGATCACATCTCATGGATCATGGATAAGGAGTTATCAAGTCTTAAACATAAGTATGAATATTGAGAGTAATATTTATACTGGATTGACCCGCTATGAGAATACTATATAAAATATTATGTTAAGTGTCATAAGTTATTCTCATGGTGATAATGGTGTATACCACCCTTTGACCTGACACTACTATGTACCCTAGATGTAGAGTCGAATGTCTTATTGCTGATCAAACATTGTCCGTAACTGGATGACCATAAAGACAGTTGATGGATACTCCACGAAGCATGTTGAGGGACATGAGTGACCTAGATGGAATTTGCCCATCCTGCGTAACAGGATAAATATCTACGGGCCCAATATTGAACTGGACAAGGATGACACGGTTTATGCCTTGTGTTCAATATAGATATAAGGGCAAAAGGGTAATTGTACACATAAGTATTATCACAAAAGGATTTGTCAGATCACATGACATTTTCGTGTCTTGGGTAGCAGTGATGTGTTGCTAGATACCGCTCACTGTTTATTATGTTAAATATGTGATTTAATATAATTGCTAATGTCGCGAAAACCTACAGGGTCACACACAAAAGGACGGATTGATGAGAGATAGAGTAACTAAGGAACACCGTAAGGTACGGTGCACTTAAGTGAATTGTAGAACATCGTAAGGTACAATGTATTTAAGTAGAATATGAAATATGGTAAGGTATCACGCGCTTAAGTGATTTAGGAATATTATAAGATATGGGCCACATACACTTAAGTGAGCTTTTTAGCTTGCAGCCCACACAAGTGGTTCTATAAATAGAACCCTTGTGCAGAAGCATTAGTGCAGTTGCAATTTCGTTTCTCTCTCTCTTTCTCTCACTCAAAGCCACCGTGCGCTGACCGAGCAGCAGAACCACCGTCCGTTGACCAGGCAGCGGAACCCCCGACTAACTCTTCGTAGTGTGATTGATCGCCGAAATTTAATTTGATTTTAATTAATTAACATAATTTAAATTAATAATAATAATGTGTTTATTATTATTGTCTTGTGGTGATCGGTTATGACCTTAGTTTTCCTTTATTTTGTTCTGGGATTTTAAAATACGACTTGCGTGTTGTGCCTCTCTTTTAATCTCTTAATGTAACTTCTTTTCTCATCTCATTCTCTCGTATGTAAAACGAGTTTCTTTTATGCAATGTAATGTTATGAAGAAAGAGAAGAATACAATATCAAAGGAGGACAACCTTGAAGATCTTGCTTGGAGAAGCTTAGATCTTTATTAGGTTAGCTTAGGTTCTCTCATTGGCTTGGGAGAACAATTGCGCTAGGGGCCATAACTGTTTCATTATGTATGTTGATGCATGTGAATGTATGTTGATGCATGTGAGAGATAATTTATATGATAAATAATCCAGTGAGATCAGAATAATTTCAAATTCCCTCAAATTAAATATTAAGTTTATGTTTTCCAAGTTTTAGCACTCATCAAGACTAGTATCGAATAATGTAGGTTTCGCCTACGCGAGGTGCATATTCTATATTAGTAAGGTGCGATGGGATAATTGTAATATTCAATTGCTAAAATAATGGGTCAAACTTAATAAACAAATTATAATAAGATTATATATGTTTAGAAGCAAGAGTTGAAAATGATCCATGTGATGGATTGGAATAAGGAGTTATTCACCCAACTAAAATATTCGAGAGTTGTATTAGATACAATTGGAAGGAGTTCCTACCTAAATAACCTAGTTTTGTGTAATCCGCCTACGCGGACTTAAAACAAAGTGAAATGTGGATCTCGACCCACTAGAAAATCTTCCAACGGGATTTTCCAAATCAAATGGTGAGGGTCATTTGTTTTGAGTAAAATAGTGGGAGCATATTTAATTAAAGGCCTAATTAAATATGTTATTGATACTTGTATTTTAATTATTTTCATGTAGATTACCATGACAACAAACACCTCTAACAATATTTTTTGATCAATCCTTGATAAGGAAAAATTGTCTGGGACAAATTTTTTGGATTGACACCGAAATCTGAGGATTGTCCTCAAACATGATAGAAAGTTGTATGTCTTGGAGAAACCTGTTCCTGAAGAGGAACCTCCTAGTTCTGCACCTAAGGCAGAAAGAGATGCTTATAAGAAGCATGTTGATGATGCCAATGAAACTGCTTGCCTCATGCTAGCTACTATGAACTCAAAGTTGAAAAAGCAACATGAGAACATGGCAGCATTCAATATGATCGAACACCTGAAGATGCTCTATCAAGAGCAAGCAAGGCATGAAAGGTTTGATGTTTCAAAATCCCTTTTCAAGGCAAGTTAGATGAGGGAGCCCCTGTAGGTCCCCATGTGCTCAAGATTATTGGGTATGTGGAGAACCTTGAGAGGTTGGGTTTTCCCCTCGGAAAGGAACTTGCGACTAATTTGATCTTGCAACCGTTTCTAGATAGATTCAATCAATTTGTCCTTAATTTCAATATGAATTATATGGACAAATCTCTTTCTAAACTGCTAGCCATGTTAAGAACTGCTGAGCAAAATCTGAAGTCAAAAGGGAAGTCCATTCTGATGATCGGAAATGGAAAGAGACAGAATAAAAGACCCACCAAGCAGGGTGATAAAGGGAAAGGCAAGGAAGTTATCAAACTCAAACCCACTGCTCCTACTTTGAAGCCTAGTGGAGGCATAGGAAAGGAAGGCACCTGCTTCCATTGCGGTAAGACCGGACACTGGAAGAGAAACTGCCCAAAGTACCTGAAAGATAAGAAGAATGGAGTAGAGACTTCAACTTCAGGTATTTTTGTTATTGAAATTAATATATCTACTTCTGCATCATGGGTATTAGATACTGGATGCGGTTCTCACATTTGTACCAATGTGCAGGGGCTAAAAAGGAGTAAAGATTTGGCAAAAGGTGAAGTTGACCTACGAGTTAGCAATGGAGCAAAGGTTGTTGCTTTAGCCGTAGGAACTTATGTATTGACTTTACCTAGTGGTTTAATAATTCAGTTAGAGAACTGTTATTATGTACCTGCAATTAGCAGGAATATTATTTTCATTTCTTGTTTATACAAGTTTGGTTTTTCATTTATCATAAAGAACAATTGTTCCTCCATTTATTTGAATGATATATTCTATGCTACTGCACAAATGAACAATGGATTATATGTCCTTGATCTTGAAATGCTTATTTATAACATTAATACTAAAAGGATGAAACCTAATGAGTTAAATCCAACTTACATTTGGCATTATCGATTAGGCTACATAAATGAGAAACGCATTTCCAAACTCCATAAAGATGGACTCTTGGACTCTTTTGATTATGAATCATATGAGACATGCAGATCTTGTTTAATTGAAAATATGACAAAGTCTCTATTCACAGGAAAAGGTGAAAGAGCTAATGATCTTTTGGACCTCATACATACTAATGTATGTGGACCACTGAACATACAAGCGAAATGAGGTTTTTAGTACTTCATCATATTTACTGATGATTTCAGTAGATATGGTTATATGTATTTAATGAAACACAAATCAGAGTCCTTTGAAAAGTTCAAGGAATTCAAGAATGAAGTATAAAACCAACTAGGTAAGAATATTAAAACTCTTCGATCAGATCGAGGTGATGAGTATTTAAGCCTAGAGTTTGATGACCATCAGAAAGAGTGTGGGATCCTATCCAAACTTACTCTTCCTGGAACACCCCAATGGAACGGTGTATCTGAGAGACGAAATCGAACCTTGTTAGACATGGTCTGATCCATGATGAGTCACGTTGATCTTCCAAACTCCTTTTGGGGACATGCACTATTAACAACAGCTTACACACTTAACCGTGTTCCATCCAAAAAGGTTGAGAAGACACCATATGAGATATGGAGTGGTAAGCAACCACATATGTCTTACATGAAGATTTGGGGTTGCGAAGTTTATGTGAAACGACAAATTTCAACTAAGCTTGAGCCCAAATCTGATAAATGCTTATTTGTGGGGTATCCTAAAGAAACAAGAGGGTATTACTTCTACAATCCTTCTGAGGGCAAAGTGTTTGTCGCTCGAACTTGAGTTTTTCTATAAAAGGATTTTATTTCCCAAGGAATCAGTGGGAGGAAAGTAGAGCTTGAAGAAATTCAAGAATCACAAAGCATTGATACACCTATGGAGGAATTAGAGCAGGAAACATAAGTAGTTGTGGAAGAGCAACCTGCTCAAGTAGAACAAGACCAGTGTAGGTCAAGCAGGATGCGTCACCTACCTGAGAGATATGGATATCTCATAACTGGTCAAGGTGATGTATTACTCATGGATCAAGATGAACCTGTGACATACCAAGAGGCCATAACTGGTACCGAGTCTGAGAAGTGGCTAGAAGCCATGAAATCTAAAATGGATTCCATGTACACAAACCAAGTTTGGACCTTGATAGAGCCTCTTGTAGGAGTTAACCCCATAGGATGCAAGTGGGTCTTCCAAAAGAAGACTGGAATGGATGGTAAGGTACATACATATAAGGCAAGACTGGTTGCAAAAGGATATAAAAAAATCATGGGGTTGACTATGTTGAAACCTTTTCACCAGTTGCAATGCTTAAATCTGTACGGATTTTACTTGCTATCGCTGCATAGCATGATTATGAAATATGGCAGATGAATGTCAAAATTGCTTTCCTTAATGGGAATCTTCTTTAGGATGTGTACATGACACGGCCTGAAGGATTCGACATACCAGAAGAAGCCCAAAAGATATGTAAGTTACAAAGATCAATCTATGGATTGAAGCAAGCTTCCAGAAGCTAGAATCTTCATTTTAATGAAATAGTAAAACAATATGGATTCATCAAGAACGAAGATGGGCCTTGTGTCTACAAGAAGGTTAGTGGGAGCATGGTCGTTTTCCTGGTATTATATGTAGATGACATATTACTCATTGAAAACGATGTCCCTACCCTGCAACAAGTAAAGTCTTGGTTGGGGAAATGCTTTTCTAGGAAGGACCTAGGTGAAGCAACCTATATATTAGGAATCAGGATCTATAGAGATAGATCACAAATACTGCTTGGCCTAAGTCAAAGTACATACATAGACAAAGTGTTGAGACGCTTTAATATGCATGATTCCAAGAAAGGGTTCATACCTATGCAACATGGCTTGTGTCTATCAAAAACATAATCCCCTTCAACTAAGGAAGAAAGGGATCACATGAATAAGATTCCATATGCATCTGCAATAGGATCTATCATGTATGCCATGTTATGTACTCGACCAGATGTCTCGTATGTTTTAAGTGCAACGAGTAGGTACCAATCTGATCCCGGTGATGCTCATTGGGTAGCTGTCAAGAATATCCTTAAGTATTTGAGAAAGACTAAGGACTCATTCTTGATATATGGAGGTCAGGAAGAGCTTGTTATAATTGGATACATCGATTCTAGCTTCCAGACAGATAAGGATGACTTTAGATCGCAATCTAGTTATGTGTTTTGCTTAAACGGTGGCACTATGAGCTGGAAAAGTTCAAAGCAAGATACAATTGCTGATTCTACAACTGAGGCCGAGTATATTGCTGCCTCAAGTGCAGCAAAGGAAGTTATTTGGATCAAAAAGTTCATTAGTGAACTTGACATAGTTCCTAGCACTGTGGATCCCATTAGTCCCTATTGTGATAACAATGGTGCTATCACACAAGCTAAGGAGCCTAGATCTCACCAAAGATCCAAACACATACTTAGGCGTTATCACCTCATTCGAGATATAATAGATAGACGAGATGTGAAAATATGCAGAGTACCTACACTTGACAATATTATTGACCCACTGACAAAGCCTTTTGCGCAGCAGAAGCATGATGGCCATACTAGATCTATGGGCATTAGGGGTATGCCTGATTGGCTCTAGTGCTAGTGAGAGATTGTTGGTGTAAGACCTAGAGGCCAATACTTTTGGTACTTGTATCAAATTATTTATTAATAATAAAAGGCTTTTTCTTTATTATGTTTGTTTAATAAAGTCCCTAGAATAGCTAGTCCGTTTAATATATCAAGTGTGACTTAATAATGAGATCCCATTAAACATAAGGACATTATTCTTAAAGTATCCGTAGTCGAGCTTTGTTGTGAAGTGGGATAACATTAAAGCATCAAGACTATTATGTATATAGACTGATGATCACATCTCATGGATCATGGATAAGGAGTTATCAAGTCTTAAACATAAGTATGAATATTGAGAGTAATATTTATACTGGATTGACCCGCTATGAGAATACTATATAAAATATTATGCTAAGTGTCATAAGTTATTCTCATGGTGATAATGGTGTATACCACCCTTTGACCTAGATGGAATTTGCCCATCCTGCGTAACAGGATAAATGTCTACGGGCCCAATATTGAACTGGAGAAGGATGACACGGTCTATGCCTTGTGTTCAATATAGACATAAGGGCAAAAGGGTAATTGTACACATAAGTATTATCACAAAAGGATTTGTCAGATCATATGACATTTTCGTGTCTTGGGTAGCAGTGATGTGTTGCTAGATACCGCTAATTGTTTATTATGTTAAATACGTGATTTAATATAATTGCCAATGCCGCAAAAACCTACAGGGTCACACACAAAAGGATGGATTGATTAGAGATAGAGTAACTAAGGAAC
Organism: Lathyrus oleraceus; assembly: GCF_024323335.1. Classification (NCBI taxonomy): domain Eukaryota; kingdom Viridiplantae; phylum Streptophyta; class Magnoliopsida; order Fabales; family Fabaceae; genus Lathyrus; species Lathyrus oleraceus. The sequence goes on from NC_066581.1 coordinate 511,968,516, forward strand.
ACCGTAAGGTACAGTGCACTTAAGTGAATTGTAGAACATCGTAAGGTACGGTGTACTTAAGTAGAATACGAAATATGGTAAGGTACCATGCGCTTAAGTGATTTTGGCATATTATAAGATATGGGCCACATACACTTAAGTGGGCTTTTTAGCTTGCAACCCACACAGGTGGTTCTATAAATAGAACCCTTGTGCAGAAGCATTAGTGCAGTTAAAATTTCGTTTCTCTCTCTCTCACTCATTTAAACCCTTCATTCGTAGCAGCTAGCACTGAGATTAAAGGAATATGTTCGTGTGAACTGAGTAGAGGCGTTGTCACCATTCAATGTTCGTGATCGCTCCGTAGATCTGCATCAAAGGTTTCAATCGCCACAAGAGGTAACGATTCTATCACTGATCATGCCCATTCGTAAGGATCACTAAAGGAGGTTTTTTTTAAATTCCACTGCATTTTGGATCACTCTTCTCCTTCATATGGGTCCTCTTACTTATAAAGTGCTTAACCTCCACTTTTCTAAGCAATGTGAGACTTAGAACTCAAACTTGTTTCTCAACATAACTCACATTAGTTTCCCAACAATCTTCCTCTCAAGTGTGAGTTCATCCATTATACTCCCCCTTAAGCGGAATCTTTTTCATCTGCATGATTATACTGCCGTTAACAGATACCATTACTCGTCATGGGCACTTCAACGAGACATGCTGCCTGACCACCATGTCAAGAAGATTTCTGATACAAGGAGTTGTTCCCTTACTCGAATCGGACTCTGATACCACAGATGAATCATCATGAGGGAAAAGCATACACATTGGGTCAAACATTCACCTAAAGGTCAAAGCCTCACCCAAACTAGTGAGAGAGACACCATATGTTCACCCCAAACCTTAAGATGATAGGTGTATAGGTCATCTTACTTATAAAGTGCTCAACCTCCACTTTTCTAAGCAATGTGGGACTTAGAACTCACACTTGTTTTTCAACACAACTCACACTTGTTTCTCAACATAACTCACACTTGTTTCCCAAATAGAACTTCCTATTTCTTTTATTAAAATTGAAGTTAAAGGCCCTTTTGGTTGTATCATCTGTGATTTTGGGACATTAATTTATTGTTTTTGATGTTGATGTAGAAAAAGGTTGCTTTCCTATTTGCGGACTAGATGGTGATGTTTAAAGGCTTATAGCCATTTCTAATAATATGAATGACAAATCAGGTGATGGGAAAATAGAAGATATAAATCCAAAGCTTTTGCGGCAATTTGTATTTGGTGCTAGGGTTGTACTAAACCCTATGGCTGCCATGTTAGAGGGAATTGTTGGACAAGAGGTTGTCAAAGCACACTCTGGGAAGTTTCATCCACTTTTTCAAGTATGTTTTCAACTGTTTCATAATTTTCTATGATATTTTAAAACATTTTGTATTATGAAAATAAAACAAGCATGGTTGAAATATCTAGATCAAGACTCCCTACAATCGAAAAAGCACATAGTCACACAGTCATACAACAAAAACCATATGATTAGAATCAGGCGGTCTTGATTTAAGTTTATTATTTTTGGAATTATAATTTTTTTTCTTTTTTGATCATCAGATCAAAATCTAACTATTAATAAAATCTTGATTGTGTGACTACGTGAAAGTTGTGACTGCAATGAATTCAAGTTCGAAATATTTGTTGATAAGTTGTTAGTAGTTAGCTGAATAATATTTGTGTATTTGGTTTCTACCTTCTTCGGCTAATATTTGATTTCATTGCTTCTTAAATAATTTTATGTACTTACTGGACACAAATCTTCATCCAATCTAGTTTTTAAACAAATTGAGTGACACCATTTCAAGCAATTGAGCAAGGCTTTTGTTGAACTTGATTATTATTGTAAATGAATTTTATCTTGATATTGGTTATGAGATTTATAGACATGTATTTTCATAAATATATCTCATTGTTCTTGTTAAAAAATACTAAGAGGTTGACTTTCCCGATGCAAGTCAAGGAGAGCTTCAAATGACTAGTTAAGTGTCTGTAAATGTTTTTCTCAGGTCGTTATCGTCTCCCCATCATCTTGGAGGAAGTCTCCTTTTATACTCCCTCAACCATCAATGGCCTTTAAAGGGTTCTTCTTCATATTACTCATTAAGAGAACTTAGAATAACGCCCATCGTCTTTCATTATCATGACATAACGACTTTTTTCTAATCTTTTGTAACCCCTTGCCTTTATGGAGATGTTATGACCTTTCACTTTCTGAAATCGTTTCCAGATGAGGATCCCTCGTCTGACCATCATCTCGGCTCATCCGAGTTCTATACCCGGCCATAAGAGAATCTCCATCTTGGCCCATTAGGAGCCTTAACCCGGCAATATGATGACTTCGTGGGTCTGTGTTCTAACTCAAACTACTACCCAACTTCCACCGAACCATTCCTACTTGATCACTGACTTCTTCCTATTTTACATGTCGACCGGTCAACATAAATTTCAAGGATGTACATAAGTCCCTCGAGTATGAGATCTCAAAGAGAGAAATGTTCAAACAAAAAAAGCCCAGAACATTTTCTGTCAATCATAGGGTTGAGGTATAACTCGGACCTAACATGTTATTGTCTATTTTATAGACCTGACCTAGTAACATAGTCAAACATGGCAGACGGGAAGGCAAATCTTTGCCAGATTTTCTCTTTCTTTTGTAATAATGGTTTTTATGGGGAATTAATTTTCTTCAAAAACCAAACGTCTCATATTTAAAAATCGTAAAATCATCTCTTCCTCTTCTTGCTAATCATCCACTGAAGTAACATATTCCTCTTTCAAAACGATTTCGGAGCTTCTAACCGTTCTTCAATCTCAGGTATTTTTTATTTTATCTCTTCATCCACTTTTCTTTCTCTTAAAAAATGGTTATTGTACATGAATGTGATAATGATGGAAATGTGATAAAAACTGTAAGTATTCAATAACAGAAGCAGAAAGAACATTGCAACAACAATATTGACGTCTTTCAGAACTTCTAATAGTTGGCGCAGAAGCGGAATAAGAACACATAGTTCAGAAACTAATTGATGTTGCACATCATATATTCAGAATCAGAACTGGTTGTCAAAGCTATACAATAACAAATCATTATGGTTCCAAAATTGTTCTCACACAAATACAATATTGTTATCATCAAAACTCAAGGTATAGATGCAAAACCAAATCTTGTTTTAACATATTTTCACTAAATTCTATCCCCAACATAGTCAGCATCACAAAATTCAACTAGCTTATAATCTAGTGATTTTTTTGTAAACAAACCCTAGATTGGTTGTTCCCTTCAGATGCCTAAAGACCCTCTTTAAAATAGTTAAGTGAGTCTCTATAGGATCTGACTAAAATCTTGCACACAAGTAGACATTAAACAAAATATCTGGTCTAGAAGTTGTTAAATAAAGTAAAGAGTTTATCATACCTCTGTACAACATTTGACAGACTTTGGTGTTGCTTTCCTCTTTGCTCAAATTATAGATTGAATACATAAGAGTTGTCATGATCTAGCAATCATCTAGATTGAACTTCTTCATAAGCTACTTTATGTATTTTATCTGATGAACATAGTCTTCATCCTTGTATTGGTTGATTTGAATTCCAAGGAAGAACTTTAGCTCTCACATCATACTTATCTCAAACTCTGCCTGCATTGACTTTAAAAATTACTTGCAAAGGAAAACATTAGTAGAACCAAAGATAATATCATCCACATATACTTATACAATTAGGATATCATTTTCAAGTGTCTTTATAAAGAGTGTAGTGTCTACTTTCCCTTTTTGAAAACCATTTTCTAATATAAAATTATTATGTCTCTCATACCAAGCTCTGGGAGCTTGTTTGAGTCCATAGAGTGATTTCTTAAGTTAGAAAACATGATCTAGGTGGATTGAATCCTCAAATCTAGGTGGTTGTTTGACATACACTTCTTCAGAAATAACTTCATTTAAAAAAGAACTTTTAACATCCATTTGGTATAAAATAATATTATGATTAATAACATAGGAGAGAAGTAACCTAATTGCTTCTAACATTGTAACATGTGCAAAGGTTTCAGAGAAATTATACCTTCTTGCTGACTGTAGCCTTGAGCCACAAGTCTAGATTTATTTCTTACCACTTCTCCTTTCTCATTAAACTTGTTTCTAAATACCTATGTTGTTCCAATGATGGTCTTCTGATAAGGTTTGGGTACCAGATCCCATACATCATTCCTTATGAACTGATTCAGCTCTTATTGCATTTCCACAATTCAGCCATCATCAAAAACTGCTTCATCAACATAAATAGGTTCAGTCATGGAGAGTAATCCTAGCATTGAGTGTTCTTCTCTGAAAGCAGACCTTGTCTTTCTAGGCCTATCTTTATTTCCAAGAATTAACTCTTTTAGATATGAAGACTTGTACTTGAAGGTCTTATTGTATTGTGATGCTTCTGAGGAGCCATCTTGAGATTCTTTAGAATCTTCTTCATCTGGATAAGCTTTAGAGGTTGGATCATCTTCTGGACCACCAACTTCTGAAGTTCTGATAGCTTTTGAACATCCAACTTCTAATGGATTGTTAGCTTTTGAGATTTAAGCTTATGGACCTCTAGCTTCTGAAGTGCCTTAAGACACAAAAATTTCTGAAAAGCTTTGAACTAACTCTAACATTTTATTGTAAGGCTCTTTGTCATCAAATTTTATGTGTATTGACTCTTCAACCATTTTGGTTTCAGAGTTACACACCTTGTATGCCTTTAGGCATTCATAGTATCCTAAAAAGATACCCCTTTGATATTTTTCATCAACTTTCTTTAGATATACCTTATTGTTCAAGATGTAACATGTACACCCAAACTGATGAAAATAATAAATGTTTGGCTTTCTTCCTTTAAACAACTCATATGAAGTTTTGTTTAGAATAGGTCTAATATAGATTCTATTCTGAACATAACATGACGTGTTTACATCTTCTGTCCACAAGTACTTAGGTAAATTGTTTTTATGGATCATAGTTATGGTCATTTCTTGTAAACGTCTGCTTTTTCTCTCTATAACTCTATTTTGTTGTGGACTTCTAGGAGAAGATAACTCATGGAAAATTTCATGTTTTTCATAAAAAGTTTCAAATGGCTCATTTTCAAATTCTCCTCCGTGATCACTTCTTAGTTTTAATTTTTTTTATTCCTTTTCATTTTTAACTTGTATGTCAAAGATGCTGAATACATCATATGATTCATCCTTAGATCTAAGGAATTTAACCCAAGTCCATCTGTTATAGTCATCAATTGTGACTAATCAATATTTCTTCCTATTTATTGATGTAGTACTGTCATACGGTGAACTGACTTGGGGTATTTTGCTTTTTATCGCAATGTCGCGGATAGCAAGAGTCGCCACCGACTTTTCTTTTATCCAATAAGGAAAGGAGGAAAAGAACAGGAAAGACCTCAATAGATTTTGGGTTCGGGAGGTACATTATACAAAGGGAAGGTATTAGCACCCTTTGTATCCATGATTATCCATGGGCTCTTAATTGCTGGATCACTTATATTTTTGTCTGAAAAGTGTCGGTGAATTGCTTAAAAAATGTTTGAAAGAGAGTTTAACTTTGTAATGATTCTCGTATGAATGTATACAAAGTATTTATCTCATTTGATTTTGAAAATGGTTTAGAAAAATATAACTCGGTAATGATTCTAGTATGAATGTATACCAAGTGGTGATTTTCTAGGATTTGTAAAGTGTAAAGTGTGAGGGGTGGAAAATGTTTTAGGTTATGATCCAGTAATTGAGAGTTATACCTTCCTGAGGTCGTTATGGGCATTTCCTATCCTTATGAGGGTAAAACTGTCCTTACTATTGAGAAGTAAGTAGTTTTATCCTTGGGATGTAGAAGGGTCATCGTAGGGTCATTGCTAGGTCATTGAAGGCAACAGTAGTGAGGATACCTTAGCATTCGAAGGGACGATCATCATTTAACCGTAGGCTACACCGAAGGGTCATCGAGGGACAAAATCGTATTTTCGAAGGCAACATCCGAGGGACTATGATGATTTAACCGAAGGGTCTTTGCTAAGGATATCCCCATATTCGCGGGACATAACCGTATTACGTAATCGTGGGGTAATAAAGAGAGGTCCGATATCATTTATTTAAAGTCCGGATTTTAACAATTAATTAAATAGCCGTAATCAGCTAGGTAATTAGGTCCACAGGAAATCAATGAAATCAATACATTAAAAATCAAGCTTGGTGATTCAAGATGAATCTCCATATTAAACTTAGGTCATCCAAAAGCCATCTCCTCAAGAATGTCCACACCTAAAGCGGCATGCCTAGCCGGTTATTTCTTTGGAAGTATGCTAGCCTTTACATCATGCAACACACGGATTAGAGCATTGAGGCAAAATACAATTGGAAATTGCCCCATAAAATAAATATAACAGTCAGAAATTTAAGCCAAATAATGCAGAATCATGATTAGATGAACATAAAATGGACAACAAAGAGACAAAACAGCCACTGTCCCGTTCGCCTCTGCTTCGCCTAGCGAAGGCTCGCTGCAGGCTCGCCTAGCGATGAGCTAGCGAGCGACCACGGGTTTGGAATTTGAGAACAGTATGACCTCAACCTGCGGCATGGCTTATGGCATCCAACACATAATTACATGGTTCAGCATTCACAATATTCAGGCACACTTAAATTCACATGCAAAACTTCAAATGTTTATGAATTCAATTATAATATCATCCACAAGTTAAGAACATGAAGCGGTACCACATGCCAAATGAGAACACAAAGCGATATCACATGCAGATTAAGAACCTAAAGAGGTACCACATGCAAAATAAGAACATAAAGTGATAATCACATGCAGATTAAGAACCTAAAGCGGTACCACATGCAAAATAAGAACATAAAGCGATATCACATGCAAATTAAGAAAATAAAGCGATAATAGTGATGCAAACCTGTTTGCAATCGAATTGCAACCTTGAATTGGCGAGCCGGATTGAGTTGGGCGGCGGTAGCTTCGGAGCGGGTGAGCGGCCTTCAGGGTTTCCGTCTTCCGAATTCTCTGGATCAGCAGGGTTTTAGTGTTTCTCCCTCTGGGTCTGTGTGTGTGTTCGTCCGTCCGTCTCTCCCCTGTTTTTCGTCCCCTTTTTTCATTACTGAAGTGCTGGTATTTATAATGCCCTTTTTCATGACCTAATGGGCTCAGAACGAAGCCCGAAATTTTTTGTTGTCTGTCAGCCTCGCTAGGCGAGCTGGTAGCGAACGTTTGCTTCGCTAGGCGAGCGTGTAGCGAACGTTCGCTAGGCGAGCGTGTAGCGAACGTAACGTTCGCTAGGCGAGCGTGTAGCGAACAGGCCAGTTTTGGGCCATTTTCTGGATTGGGCCATTCGTGAGCTGGGCCTTCGTTCCTTTGGGATGTCAGTGCCTTGTGGAACAAGTCGGAGGGTCTTGGAAAATGCTTTGTAATATCAACGGGCAAATTTTGGGGTATGACAGCTGCCCCTGTTCAATATTCTTGAACCGAGAGAGTTAGAATGGCGAGTATGTCGTTCGTGGTCTGGAGGTGAAAGATTATTGAACACTAGAATGCCCCGAAAATTTGCACTTGTCAATTAGGAGCTAGTCTTGATGGAGATGGGCTTAGAGATGCCATCCAGGAAGTTTGATGACGAGCTTCCGATTGCGTCGTACGTTAGACGATGTCTGAAGACATGGATGTCATACCGGGTCATACGCTAGACCGTATAGTGAATCATCCATCATGCTGTTGACTTTGCTGGGGAGTCAGAGTATGCTATATACTGCTGGGGATAAGGGATCAGAATGGATCACACGCTAGATCATATCTGAGTACCAGAGTGAGCTGTTCGTTAGGCGGATGACTTTGATGGGGATGAAAGATCAGAATGGATCGTACGCTAGATCGTCTCTGAGTTGCAGAATGAGCCGTCCATTAGGCTGAATCTGCTGAAAAGGGAGTAGTCGTACACTAGACTACCATTCAGAAATGTACCTGTCCGAAGGTAGCATCTGAGAAGATGAAGGTTTAACTTGGTCGTACATTAAACCATATCTGAGCAGAATGAGCCGTCCATTAGGCTGAATCTGCTGAAAAGGGAGTAGTCGTACACTAGCCTACCATTCAGAAATGTACCTGTCCGAAGGTAGCATCTGAGAAGATGAAGGTTTAACTTGGTCGTACATTAAACCATATCTGAGCAGAATGAGTCGTCCATTAGGCTGAATCTGCTGAAAAGGGAGTAGTCGTATACTAGACTACCATTCAGAAATGTACCTGCCCGAAGGTAGCATCTGAGTAAGGGAGTAGCCGTATACTAGACTACCATTCAGAAATGTACCTGTCCGAAGGTAGCATCTGAGTAAGGGAGTAGTCGTATACTAGACTACCATTCAGAAATGTACCTGTCCGAAGGTAGCACCTGAGCAAGGGGAGTAGCCGTATACCAGACTACCATTCAGGAATGTACCTGTCCGAAGGTAGCACCTGAGCAAGGGGAGTAGTCGTATACCAGACTACCATTCAGGAATGTATCTGTCCGAAGGTAGCACCTGAGCAAGGGGAGTAGCCGTATACCAGACTACTATTCAGGAATGTACCTGTCCGAAGGTAGCACCTGAGCAAGGGGAGTAGCCGTATACCAGACTACCATTCAGGAATGTACCTGTCCGAAGGTAGCACCTGAGCAAGGGGAGTAGCCGTATACTAGACTACCATTCAGAAATGTACCTGTCCGAAGGTAGCATCTGAGTAAGGGAGTAGCCGTATACTAGACTACCATTCAGGAATGTGCCTGTCCGAAGGTAGCACCTGAGCAAGGGGAGTAGCCGTATACCAGACTACCATTCAGGAATGTACCTGTCCGAAGGTAGCACCTGAGCAAGGGGAGTAGCCGTATACCAGACTACCATTCAGGAATGTACCTGTCCGAAGGTAGCACCTGAGCAAGGGAAGTAGCCGTATACCAGACTACCATTCAGGAATGTACCTGTCCGAAGGTAGCACCTGAGCAAGGGAAGTAGCCGTATACCAGACTACCATTCAGGAATGTACCTGTCCGAAGGTAGCACCTGAGCAAGGGGAGTAGCCGTATACCAGACTACCATTCAGGAATGTACCTGTCCGAAGGTAGCACCTGAGCAAGGGGAGTAGCCGTATACCAGACTACCATTCAGGAATGTACCTGTCCGAAGGTAGCACCTGAGCAAGGGATGAGGGTCTAACTTGGTCGTACATTAGACTGTATTTGAGCAGCATCTGGTCTAACTTGGTCGTACATTAGACTGTATTCGAGTTGAAGAAGGTCAGAATGGATCGTACGCTAGATCGTATCTGAGTTGTTGAAGGTCCAACTGGGTCATACATTAGACCGTGTTGGGAGTAGTTGAAGATCAGAATGGATCGTCCGTTAGATCGTATCTGAGTGGAAGGAGTTATATGATGAGCTGAATCAGAATGAACCGTATGCTAGGCTATATCTGATAGTATTTGTATATGTTGTATTTGCAATGAATATTTGGGATGGGCTTATAGATGCCATCGTTAGGAGGATGTCAGAATGAATGTTGACATGGAGCAGATCTGAAAGATGTATCTGAAGAAGAAAGTAGTCGTACGCTAGACTACACCTCGGAATATACCGTATGCTAGGCAGTATCTGAGGGATATAGTTGAATCTTGAATGTAATTGATAAAGATGTCCGTCTGAATGGACCTTTGTTTTGACTGTGTCAGGAGGATGATTAACCTGAAAAATAAGGTTAGCTTCATGCCATGTCATGATGCATGAGATGCAAATGTTGTATGCATGCGTATGCTGTGAAATGATGTAATGAGTGAATTATGCGTCTGGAATAAATGCGAACATTGTATGCATGTATATGTTATGAAATGATGTAATATATATGATGCGGAATGAAAATTGTATGTAGGTATGTGATGTGAAATGAGTGCACTATGTGTCTGAAACGTTCTTCCAGGGGATTCTACTGGGGAAATAAATCTCAGTCTTCTGGTCGGAGATATTTGTATTGATGACCCTTCCTTAGCTAGGGGTATTTGACTTCTGTCTGATGGTAGAAGATATTCAACCGAACCTGGCTGAGGGTAGAAGAGATGACCAGTATGTCTGGTGATGCCGACCTCTGCTGGGCAATAGCTGGTTCTTGTTGGGGAATAGAATTAGCAACGGATTCATTGGGAAGCATGATTAGACCTTCTCCTTGATCCTGAAGTCGTGTAGTAATTGCTATTACTATTCTAGGCATGTATTTTTGGTAAACATTGATCATATTCAAATGCATATATCAATTCAAGTTAAATCAATGGATGTTTACGCAAACAAAACAGAGAAAGTAAAACAAAAGCATCTTTTTGGAAATGAAATTGTACTGATTTTGAAAGAGGGCCTATGAACAGGCAATTTGTGTACAAGGAGACAGAAATCCTGGTAAGAGGAAATTGTCAGGCAAGCAAAGAGAAAGCTATGCAGAAAAAGTCCTATCGATTCTAATTCCACCACTGTCATTATGTCTTCAAGCATCTCATCTCCTGCTGTCGGATAGAAGTGATTGGCTTGTTCAGTCCCTTGAACTTGGTTGAAGCAGACAGAGAGCGGGGCATAGTCATACGCTTTAATCCCTAATTTTTGCCTGGACCGCCTTTTCAGGTTTTCAGTCCACCGGGATACCCTTTTTTTGCTCAAGCCGCCTTTTCAGGTTTTCGACTTGCCGGGTGTATGTCTTTATATGTTTATCCCTAATTTTTTGCCCGAACCCTTTTGGTTCGCCGGGATGCCCTTACTTTTGCCTAGGTACGTCGACCTAGCGGGTCTCTGTTAGGCGTAGTATTTTTTAACTATGTCCGCGTTCACAGGATGCGGGAAGTCTTCGCCATCCATTGTAGCAAGTACCATGGCTCCACCGGAGAATACCTTCTTAACTACAAATGGCCCTTCGTGTGTGGGAGTCCATTTGCCCCTGGGATCACCTTGTGGTAGAATGATATGCTTGATAACTAAGTCGCCGATTCGGTACACTCGTCTCTTGACCTTTTTGTTGAATGCCTGGGTCATGCGCTTCTGATATATCTGCCCATGACAAACAGCCGCAAGTCTCTTTTCATCAATCAGATTTATCTGATCGAGTCGAGTTTGAATCCATTCATCCTCATCTAAGCCTGCATCTTTCACAATTCTTAGAGAGGGAATCTGAACTTCCATTCCATAGACTAAAGAGAAAGGGGTTGCCCCTGTCGAAGTGCGGTAACCATGAAGAGCAAAAGGTAACATCTCATGCCAGTCTTTGTGCGTTACTGTTATATTCTTGATATTGTTAGCAGCCTCCACGGCGCCGTTCGTCTTTGGCCGGTACGGAGAAGAGTTATGGTGCTTTATTTTGAACTGCGTGTAGAGTTCAGTTTAGTACCATTATCAGTGATAACTCTCTCGGGAGACAGCAGGTTTCTCAAGTAGATATTTGATAGAATCCATCTTAGAAATCAATAAAGTGGTATGATTCAACATATACTGTCTTAGTCGGCGAGCAGCCTAGGCCAAAGCGTAGCAAGCTTTCTCGAGCTGTGAGTATCTTGTTTCACAATCGGTACCTTTTGCTAAGGCAGTGTATGACATGCTCTTTTCGACCAGACTCGTCATGTTGCCCCAGCACACCCTATTGAATTTTCTAACACGGTCAAATACATAGTTAGAGGTCTTCCTTCAACTGGTAGCATCAGAATTGGAGGTTCCTGGAGATATTTCTTGATTTTGTTATTCATCATTCCATACCATCTCTTGATTTTTCCTTTTTAGTAATTTGAAGATGGGTTTGCAAGTAGCAGTCAAGTGTGGAATGAATCGGGCAATGCAATTCAAGTGCCCCAAGAAAACCTCTGACTTCTTTCTTGTCTATTTCAGTACCCAGATTTACAATTTCAATTGATTCCTCATGCGGCTGTATGGTCTTTTCTTCTTGTAGTACCAGTCTGGCAAGTTCTCCAGGGACTTCACAATCTTCCTCACTTCCATCCTAGGCTTGGTAGATCGGACTTTCAAAGTCATAATGAACAGTAGCAGAGTCATTACCAACAGGATCCAGAGTGGATATGGATCGGCAAATTGTTACGTGAGTGTGTGCAAGAAAACATAGCTTGTTTGAAAAATGACAGGAAAGATAAAGAGCGCAATATTTGAATGCAAAAAGTCCATTGATCTATTGAATATGAATATGCTTATGAAAATGACAAACCCTTAAAATTAGCTATTATGCCCCGGGTATAGACATAATGCTTTTGAAATACTAAAATAGCAATAACTATTACTCTCGACTAAAGGAAATCGGGATAGTGTCTTCAGCCTTCCAATTGTCGAGTCCGTCACCAATTGTTGGGGAAATCCAGCTATCCAAGTCATAATCGTCATCAGTATCTTCCACAGCATTGACAGTCTCGTCCTGCTTAGGCAGAGGAGCAGTGATGACATTAGGAGTCTCAGGCGGATCAAATTCAAATTCTCCGACGTCGATCATATCCTGAATTTTGTTCTTCAACGACCAACAATTGTTTGTATCATGCCCGGGGCTATCGGAGTGATATGCACACCTGGCATTGGGATTATAACGAGGAGAAGTAGTGTTGGGTTTTGCAGGAGGATCTCTGAGGGTAATTAAATTTGCTTTTAGCATACCCTGCAGTGCCTGTGCTAAAGTCATATTGATCTTCGTAAACTGCCTTCTTCCCGGGTTAGTGTGCCTCACAGATTTCTTGTCTTTTTTCTTCTCGAGCAAGAGAGCCTTCAGTTCCTTCTGCCCCCTGGATAAGTTCAAGATTATCTTCTGGAGTCGAGCATTCTGAGCCTGGAGGTCTTTGACAATTTGTTCGAGGTCCATTTTTCTGTTTGGAGGAAAACCGTGAGAACATTGATCCCTTTAGAGTACCTGTTATGCTATGTTATGCTATGCAATGCATGAAATGTTTTCAAGGCCTTTTGGACTTTAACTTTGCATAAACTACCAAAAAAGGAAACTTTTTTATTTTTTTTTTATTTTTTTATTTTATACAAAACAGAGCAAAGTTAAATCCCTAAGTCCTTGAAATGGTTAGTACAATGCCATGATGTTATGATGTTATGATGTTATGATGTTAAGTAAACAACAAGCACAAGCAAGTCACACAACCATCATTCCTAGGTTTTAAGGCTTGCATGAGTTCCATAGGTAAGTACCCTCCCCACTGAAGTTTGGTTGGTTCAACCTGTCCTAGAATAGTAACCGGGTTCTAGAAGGATCTCAGATCATCAACCTTTCTTTAAGTCCACTTCAGTGCAACGCCAAGTGGTTGACCGAAGCTTCCCTAAAGTCCAATCTCAAAGAGTGTAGTATCGAGTATCAACCAACCTCAGTCGGAACTGAAGCCAGTTATCTCACTACTTTCTAATGGCTAGGATGAGTCAATTAGGGTTCTAAAGGTCTGGTTAATGCTTTGATGACACCACGCGGAAGCCAAATTTTTCCTCAAGTAACATGAGGAACATCAGGACAACCAAAGTGTCACATTAACCGTAGCCATCATTTTAACCATTCCAGTATACGCCGGATAGTCGCGATGATCTATTGCTACTTACCTAAGGTACACTAGATCCGGGTGTAGGATCTTTCACTCAAACAATCCCTTAAACGAAGGAACAATTTAAAACATAAATGATTTTTTTTTTTTAAGATGGACCTCTCTTTAATTTTCCCCAGCAGAGTCGCCAGTTCTGTCATACGGTGAACTGACTTGGGGTATTTTGCTTTTTATCGCAATGTCGCGGATAGCAAGAGTCGCCACCGACTTTTCTTTTATCCAATAAGGAAAGGAGGAAAAGAACAGGAAAGACCTCAATAGATTTTGGGTTCGGGAGGTACATTATACAAAGGGAAGGTATTAGCACCCTTTGTATCCATGGTTATCCATGGGCTCTTAATTGCTGGATCACTTATATTTTTGTCTGAAAAGTGTCGGTGAATTGCTTAAAAAATGTTTGAAAGAGAGTTTAACTTTGTAATGATTCTCGTATGAATGTATACAAAGTATTTATCTCATTTGATTTTGAAAATGGTTTAGAAAAATATAACTCGGTAATGATTCTAGTATGAATGTATACCAAGTGGTGATTTTCTAGGATTTGTAAAGTGTAAAGTGTGAGGGGTGGAAAATGTTTTAGGTTATGATCCAGTAATTGAGAGTTATACCTTCCTGAGGTCGTTATGGGCATTTCCTATCCTTATGAGGGTAAAACTGTCCTTACTATTGAGAAGTAAGTAGTTTTATCCTTGGGATGTAGAAGGGTCATCGTAGGGTCATTGCTAGGTCATTGAAGGCAACAGTAGTGAGGATACCTTAGCATTCGAAGGGACGATCATCATTTAACCGTAGGCTACACCGAAGGGTCATCGAGGGACAAAATCGTATTTTCGAAGGCAACATCCGAGGGACTATGATGATTTAACCGAAGGGTCTTTGCTAAGGATATCCCCATATTCGCGGGACATAACCGTATTACGTAATCGTGGGGTAATAAAGAGAGGTCCGATATCATTTATTTAAAGTCCGGATTTTAACAATTAATTAAATAGCCGTAATCAGCTAGGTAATTAGGTCCACAGGAAATCAATGAAATCAATACATTAAAAATCAAGCTTGGTGATTCAAGATGAATCTCCATATTAAACTTAGGTCATCCAAAAGCCATCTCCTCAAGAATGTCCACACCTAAAGCGGCATGCCTAGCCGGTTATTTCTTTGGAAGTATGCTAGCCTTTACATCATGCAACACACGGATTAGAGCATTGAGGCAAAATACAATTGGAAATTGCCCCATAAAATAAATATAACAGTCAGAAATTTAAGCCAAATAATGCAGAATCATGATTAGATGAACATAAAATGGACAACAAAGAGACAAAACAGCCACTGTCCCGTTCGCCTCTGCTTCGCCTAGCGAAGGCTCGCTGCAGGCTCGCCTAGCGATGAGCTAGCGAGCGACCACGGGTTTGGAATTTGAGAACAGTATGACCTCAACCTGCGGCATGGCTTATGGCATCCAACACATAATTACATGGTTCAGCATTCACAATATTCAGGCACACTTAAATTCACATGCAAAACTTCAAATGTTTATGAATTCAATTATAATATCATCCACAAGTTAAGAACATGAAGCGGTACCACATGCCAAATGAGAACACAAAGCGATATCACATGCAGATTAAGAACCTAAAGAGGTACCACATGCAAAATAAGAACATAAAGTGATAATCACATGCAGATTAAGAACCTAAAGCGGTACCACATGCAAAATAAGAACATAAAGCGATATCACATGCAAATTAAGAAAATAAAGCGATAATAGTGATGCAAACCTGTTTGCAATCGAATTGCAACCTTGAATTGGCGAGCCGGATTGAGTTGGGCGGCGGTAGCTTCGGAGCGGGTGAGCGGCCTTCAGGGTTTCCGTCTTCCGAATTCTCTGGATCAGCAGGGTTTCAGTGTTTCTCCCTCTAGGTCTGTGTGTGTGTTCGTCCGTCCGTCTCTCCCCTGTTTTTCGTCCCCTTTTTTCATTACTGAAGTGCTGGTATTTATAATGCCCTTTTTCATGACCTAATGGGCTCAGAACGAAGCCCGAAATTTTTTGTTGTCTGTCAGCCTCGCTAGGCGAGCTGGTAGCGAACGTTTGCTTCGCTAGGCGAGCGTGTAGCGAACGTTCGCTAGGCGAGCGTGTAGCGAACGTAACGTTCGCTAGGCGAGCGTGTAGCGAACAGGCCAGTTTTGGGCCATTTTCTGGATTAGGCCATTCGTGAGCTGGGCCTTCGTTCCTTTGGGATGTCAGTGCCTTGTGGAACAAGTCGGAGGGTCTTGGAAAATGCTTTGTAATATCAACGGGCAAATTTTGGGGTATGACAAGTACTTACTGGACCAAATAAATTAATGTGAAGTAATTCTAAGGGTCTGGAGGTAAAGACATTGTTCTTAGTTTTAAAAGAAGTTTTATTAATTTTCCCTACTTGGAATTATCCACAAAGAGCAATTGTGTGATAATTAAGTTATAGAAATCCTTTAACAAGTTTTAACTTGCTAAGTTTAGAGATTAATCTCCAGTTAGCATGACCTAGCCTTTTGTGCCAAAGCCATTTTTCATCACTCACTGGTGGAAGGTAAAGTACCTTATGATCAAATAATTTAGAAAACTTAATTTTATAAGCATTGTCTTTTCTCCTACCTTTGAACACCATGGATTTTTCAGACTTATTCATGATTATACAGTCATTCTTATAAAACATGACTTCATAACCACTGTCACAAAATTGAATAATGCTCAGTAGGTTATATTTTAGTCTATATACTAACCAAACATTATTAATAGAAGTGGAAGAATTACCAATAGTACCCGTACCAATGATATTTCCTTTCTAGTTTCCTCCAAATTACATAATTCCTCCCTCTATCAGAGTTAGGGTTTGGAACATATACTTTTCTCCTGTCATATGTTGTGAGCAGCCATCGTCTATGTACCATGACTGCTACTTTGCTTCTCCCTTGAAGAATATATGATGCAAAAATAATTTTAGATTTAGGTACCCATAGTCTTGTGGGTCCTTTGGGGTTAGTTCTGGAAGGCTTCTTCTTACTTAGTACCTTAGCTCTCATATAGTAAGGCTTAGGATCATCCAATACTTTTGATTTAAAAGTTTGATGTCTTGAATATATCTTGGCCTTTCGTTCTGAACCTTTCAGAACCTTATATCCTGATGTCTTAGGTTCTGGAATCTTTAGAACCTTTGACTTTAGAGTCTTAGGTTATGGTTTCTTCAAAACCATTGACTCAACAGTTTTAGGTTCTGACTGGTTCAGAACCTTTGCTTTGTCAGTAGCAGGTACAAAATAAGAATCTAGCCTTTTTTGCACAAAGCTTGAAGAAAAAGGTTATGTTAGTTTAATCAAGATTCTAGAACCTCGGGTTAAAAGGTTTTTGAGAGTAACCAAGATCTTCTCATTTGCTTCTACTTACACCATAAATCATGAATGCAAGTTTTATCAAGGGGTTTATCAGACATGTCTTTTACTATAGCAATATGATTTCTTTATAAATATTAATTTTTGTTTTGAGAAAATTTTAATTCATCTTTCAATATATCATATTTCTTTTCATATGTTTGGAGTTTTCTTGACACTGGCCCATAAGGTGTTGAATAAAAGTAATCAAATAAGAACGAGATAGTTTAGAAAATATTGCATCCTTTTCTTCAGAATTTGAACTAGAATCTGAGTCATATTTTGTGTCTGAAGATGTAAGAGCCGTCAAAGCTAGATTTAATTATTCCTCGTCTTTTTCTGATTCATCTTCTTTGTCAAGTTCATCCCATGTCGCCATGAGACTCTTCTTGAACTTGTTTCTGAAGTTGTCCTTCTGATAGCTTCCTTTCTTTGACTTGTCCTTTTGCAACTCTAAACAATCAACAATGAAGTGACCAGGCTTCTTGTAGTTAAATCATCCCTTCTGATGATCTTTCTTGTATCTTGAACTTGAACCTCTTAAGCCAATGCTTCTTCCTGAGAATATTTTGTTCTTCTTTTCTAGATATTGAAATCTTCTGATAATAAAGTTCATTTCTTCATCATCTGAATCTTCTTCAGAACCTTCTACTTTAGAAGCTTCTTTAGACTCCCAGACTTGAGGAGACTTAGCAGATTAAACAACTGATTTTAAAGCAAGAGACTTTGACTTCTTGGTAGGTTCATCTCCATTGAGCTCAATCTCATGGCTATAGGCGTTGCTTATAAGGCTTTTAAGACTTAATGTGTTTAAGTCTCTGGCTTCCTGGATAGTTGTAACCTTTGGTTTGTATCTGACAAGAAGACTCATAAGAATCTTCTTGACATGATCAAAGGTAGTGTAGCTTTTGTTTAGAACCAGAAGTTCAGACACCAGAACATGAAACCTCGAGAACATGGTTTTAATATCTTCATCTTCTTTCACTCTAAACATTTCATATTTTTGAACCAAGAGATTATCCTTTTGCTTCCTTTAATTGTTGATTTCCTTCATATTTAGCACATAGGGATTCAAAAATGGTTTTAGTAGTAGATTTATCAATAATATTGATGTACTCAGAGTGAGGTAGAACATCTATCAAAATGCCTTTAACTCTATGATGTTTCCTGTAAATCTTTTTTGGGCAAGTGCGAGACTTTTTCTGTTAGCTACCATTCCATCTCCATTAACTAGAATATTGATTCTATCTTTAAGAATGTCCCATAGCTCATCATCAATACCTATGATATGAGTGTACATCTTGCTCTTCCACCATTAAAACTCTATATAGTCTCCACTGGAAGTTGGAGGTCAAGTTGTATAGTTATAATTTTCATAAGTACTATAATCATGATTAACAGTATCAAGTGGGTTATGAGTACCACTACCAGTTCTAGATATTCAGACATGATTTAATATGTTTTTCTCTCAGGATATTTTTTGCACCACTGTTAAGTGTTTAGCACAAATCATGCCTTGATGCCGACTAAAGGTGAGAAAAACACAAGAAGGGGGTTGAATTATGTTAGACTTTTTATTTATTTTTAAAACTCTTAGTAAAATTATAAACAAAAATTATAGAATCTGAATTAGATATGAGTGATAAGCAATAAACAAAGAATGAAAGAAAGAAGGACAAACAAAGTTATCCTAGTTCCTCTCACAAATCGAGAGTAGTCTAGTCCCCTTGCACTTCCAAGAGATTTTCATTATAAACAAATTGATTACAATTGCTCAAGCATAAAGCAAGAGACTTCCAATGCTCAAACACATAAGTAAGAGACTACTATGCTCAAGCACACAAGCAAAGACTTACAATGCTCAAGTACCATGACACTTTTATGCTCAAGTACATAACCAAGAGACTTCAAATGCTCAAGCACTTTGCAAGGGACTTTTTAAACTCTAACTTACAGTTAAGAGATTGTGAAAAATTACACTTGATATAGAATATGATGTGTAGACAAAATACAATACAAGAAGACTCTTAAGATTTAGGGATTTCTAAAATATACAAAGATAAGAAATCCTAAGTTAAACTTGTGCTTATGTTTTGACAGAGTAACATCTCTTTGTCTGTCAATAGTTTAATTTTCTTCTTCAAGTCTTCAACTCCTTATATAGAGAAGGAAAAGATTCGTTGGAGAGTTTGCACAAGAGAGACTTTGTGAAGCTTGATTCAGAGACGTTGGAGTGTTTCTTGATATGGTTAATGTCATTGAAAGGCCATTTGAATTTCCTTTGCTTCAAAGGGAATTATCAGTTACATCACAGCCGTCTATATGAAAAATAACTTAGGTACTCAAGTGATTAGAAGAATATAAAATAGCCTTAGAGTCTGACAATGACATATCAGAGTCACCTTGATCTTTGCGCTTTGACTGACTTCAGATTCTGATATTCATAAGTAGACTTCTTCAAAGTCTAGTGTTCAGAGGTTGACTTCTTCAAAGTCTGGTCTTCAGACGTTAACCTCTTCAGAGTTTGATCTTCAGAATTATACTTCTTCAGAGTCTAGCCTTCAGCTTCTAATCCTTCAGTTATAATCTTTAAGCTTCTCTTTAGATGTTCACTAACATGACCAATACTTATTGTATTCCTGAAATTTTAGTGTATGGTCTTGCAGACTTGAAGAAATATTAGCGTTGCCAATTGTTCTTTAAATACTTTTTTGTCATTAAAACTTAAGGGATATGGTACAAATCAATTTTGTTCTAAGACC
Source organism: Lathyrus oleraceus (assembly GCF_024323335.1). Taxonomy (NCBI): domain Eukaryota; kingdom Viridiplantae; phylum Streptophyta; class Magnoliopsida; order Fabales; family Fabaceae; genus Lathyrus; species Lathyrus oleraceus. Next base: position 511,988,359 of record NC_066581.1, read on the forward strand.
TTGTGCAAAAAAATTTGTCATATCTATGTCTGATCTCAAAGTTGAAGAAGGTAATATTTATGGCATTTTTCAAGTTGGAAAGCAAACCAATATATGATACAAGATGTTTCAACATCTTACTTATGTTTCTGAATTACCATTAATGAACTTTATGAGACTCAAGCAAGGAGTTGTCATCAAAGGGAAAGCCAATGATCAGGTCGAAGGTCATCCCAACATTGAATAATCAATGGTGGTTTAGAAGAAGAAGAAGAAGCTAAAGAAGACTAGTGATTATGGCATCATTCTTCCTATTGGGTTCCTTATCATATTTTTGGGATTTTCACTATTCAAAAACATGATATTGTGTTTGGTAAATCTGAAACTGGTGTTCATCTTAGTCTATTGAATATAAGTGATAGGTTGTATGTCAGGAAACATGTGTCAGACATTGTTCCTCACAATATTCCACATTTTGACAAGTCTGATCTAAGTGCTGGTAAAATCGTTCTTGATGCCCCACTCATGTATGAGCTTGTTAGAAATCATCCTCTCGTTCTTGATAATGTCGAAGAAATTTTAGAGTTATCTTTATTTAGTTGATAGCTCAATCCACTCTTGTATCTACATATCAACATAAACAACCATATTTGTTCTCCACCAAAAGCCAAGAGGTTCCCACAATGATACACTTTTCACGATAAGTCTTCTACTTAATAGATTATCTACTTGGTCCCTTAGTTCAACAAACTCTTATGAGACTTCTAAAATAGGTCAAGTTCTTGGATGTAAATTAATGAAGAATTTAACTTCTTTCTCCGAAGCTAGACCTAGAATCTCTGATGGAAACATGTCTTCATATATCACTACTAAAAAAATTAAATTTAGAGAGGGTAGTTTTCCGTCACTAATACACTAAAATTCCATGACAAATCAATTTAGTGATGTACCTATATCCATACCGAATTTCAATGTCGCAAAATATTTGCGAGGGATTTCAAAATCCGTCACAAATAGGTATGGAATTTATCTGCCATTAACACTAATGTTCCATCACTAAATATTGAAAAGAAATTCATCTTTATGAACATATTTCCGTCAATAATTAGGGAGGATTTGTAAATACTTCACTAGTTATGATAATTGATTTGTTGACGTTTATATTCCATCACTAATTAATAAAAAATTATATATAAATACATACTATTTAGGTTTCTTTACCAAAATAACCCACTTTTTCAAGGAAAATCCCAAAATACCCCTAGTTTCAAAAAAAATCCCAAAATACCCCACTTTTAGGAGGAGTCATCAATTGAATTGGAGACTCCTCTTAAAACTTGAATGGAGGCACCAATTGGATTGGCTAGGGCAGGTGCCCTAGCCAATCCAATTGGCGCCCATGTGTAGGTTTTAAGAGGAGTCGCCAATTCAATTGGAGACTCCTCCTAAAATGCATTTTTTTTGTGTTTTATGATATAAGTGAAAGATAAATTTGATATAAGACGACTTGATATTAATAAAGTTTGGAGTTTACACAAAGAAACCTAATGGTGATGACCGGGATCACCTAACCGACCTCCGGTCCCACATCCTCTAGCTACCCTAACCCACGTTGACGATTCTGCACCGGTGTTTGATCATCTGAGGGGTCAGGAGCGTCACTACCAACTACAGAAGAAGGTCCATTGAGGTATTCAGACAAGTCAGCATAGTCTTCAGTATGCATTGACGGTGTACCGCCATAGCTGAGCTCATGACCCATGCCAGAGAAGTTGGGATGTGGTTGACTCATGGATGGCCGGTCGAGACGGTTGAAGGGAGACATGGGTGTGAATGATGTGTCGAGGAAAGATTGGAAAGGTTGTTGGGGTGTTTGGTAGAGATAGGGTTGTTGGATGTTTTGGTTTTGTGATGTTTGGGCTTCTTGGCTACGGTAGGAGGAGGGGCGGTTGGTGTTTTGGCTAAGGAGACTTTGGTAGGGTGATGGGGTGGGTGTGAAGCGATGTTGGGTCTCAGGTTGATGGTCAATTTATTGGTGGTGGTATGAGGTATGATCTTGGTATTGGGGTTGGGTGAATGACATGTTTTGGTTGTATGTTTGTGTGTTTGTGGAACGAAAAGTTTGACGAATAGGGGGTTGTGAGTAACCGGGTTGAGAATGTTGTTGGGGGTTAGATGTTGATCCTTCTTGTGTGTAAGTTTCCTGGCGTGGGTCGTATAGGTACATATCTTCGGCGATAAACTAAAAACCAACCGATCTGTACCAAGCCATATAAGTACAACTTAGTTTTACCTCAGTTGGCATGATTGCGTCAGTTAACACATGGTCATGACGGAGCTTTCATTTGCGACACTCCGATCTTGCGAAGCTTTGCCATGGATTGAAGTTCCATTAGTCGTTAACTTTACGCAGATGCCATTCTCCTAGGCTAGCTGGGGGATCTGGGATATTCTAGACCATATCGAACTGCAGCTTCACACGATCGGTGTTGTGCATCTCCACAGTTGTGAATCGTATTATTGGTGTGCATGCAGTCCATACGGCTGCGTCTTCAGTGTTGACCTCATGGTCATGATCCAAATTAAGATATGGACGCCAAATGAACTGAAATGTGAAAGAAGATAGGATTATAATCAATATAGAAAAAGTTAACAAAATATAACGAAATAATTAAGTTATTTTGCTTACGTCTGTCGGTCGAAGGTGATCCAACATGTTGCGATACTGAGTAATACAGTGTCTCGGACATCTGTTGTAACTCATACCACGTGCCGACCATCTACACCGAAAAGTCAAAAAAATTAGTTTGAGGTAATAAACTTTAAAGAAGTAAGTAAAGATATAGTAATTTAAACAACTTACTTTTGTGCATATGGAAAAGTGAAAGGGTTGTTATTGACCGATGCTAGAGACGGTAGTCTTGACCAACCCCATGCTTGTAGCAAAACAGCACATCCAGAAAATGTAGATGTGTCTTTGTGTGAGTTTTTGCACAAAGAGCTATAGAGATAGGTTAGACAAGCAGATCCCAAACTATAACTTCCTATTCTATCTACATGTCTAAGTAGAGGTAAGTACATAATATGCATGCTAGAACCACTACCTTCGGGAAATAAAAACAATCCAATTAACAGCATAATGTAACACCTAGTTTTTATTATTCGAGCATCTTCGGTAGAATGCTCATCTAAGTATAAACTATTATAGTACAACTTAAGGCGTGAGAGTAGTGTACCTTGACCTCTAGCATTATCATCTAACAAATCAGTGTCTAAGAGCTCCATGCAAATTGAATTTGCATAGTTGGTCTTACCATTAACAACCTTACCTTTGATGAGTAGTCCTAAAAGCATGTAGATATCTTCTAACGTCACGGTACACTCACCGGTTGGGAACCAAAATGTGTGTGTCTCTGGTCTCCATCTTTCCCATAAGGCTAGAATGAATTTGTTATCTATGGACCAAGACAAAATCTTGCTAATATGACCAAAACCGATGAGTTCAACATAAGGTTGAATCATCGGGTCCATATGGACATATTCGTGGACCCGAGTTCGGAACCTTGATACATCCTATAAAAGAAAGAATAAAAAACTTTACTAAGTTGGTATGTCAAAATAAAAGGGGGTTGGTGAAGATGAAAGATAAAAAGTTAACAAAAGAAAAAACTTACATATGTTGCGATGTTTGCAACCGTTCCTCTATGTGCTTCGCCCATTGTGAGGATAGACATTTTGTCGGGGGGTTGGTGTAGATGAAACTACAAGAAGTTGTTACAGATGAAATTGTAGAAGAAGTATTGTAGAAGAAGTAATGAGAGTGATGGTGTGGAAGAAGTGTTGATGAAGTGGATGTATTTATAGGCAAATGGATGAGAGCATGAAAAGTTGTGCTTGCATGGTGTCTCCATTTGAATTAGCGACCATGTACAACCTTTAAGAGGGGCCGCCATTCAAATTGGCGCCTCCATAGGGACATGCATGCAAGACCTAGGTCTGATTGCTTGGTTTCGAGGTCTGAATGCATGGTGTCTCCACTTGAATTGGCGCCCATGTGCAAGGAATAAGTGGAGGTGCCAATCCATTTGGAATGTGTGTCTGCATGTCTGACACGTGGCTGTCTTGTCTCCTGAATGTTGAAAAAGTCACTTCTTGATAGCTTGCATGGTTGACACATCATTTCGGAGTATCTTACATGTCCGACACGTCATTTTGAAGTAGCTTGCATGTCCGACACGTCACTCTGAACTAGCTAGCATGTGAGACACTTCACTCATCTATTTAAGTGTCTTACTATCAACATCTAAGACACTTCACTCACATTCATCTGCAGTAAGAAAATAGTTTTCATCTACACAATGTCATCTTCATCATTATATAGTGTCAACGTTCACTGCAACGGTGAAACATACGAGTCTGAGCTACATGGTTTTTATTTTCGAAACACTGATACCATTAGAATCACGATCAAGAGAAATGCAACCTTCTTGCATTTGAAAAAAAGAATACAATCCTTTATAGGATCGGGTATTGTGTCAAAGATCACATATCAAAATCCAATATTTTTTTAGAATGGTCAATGCAAGTATTTCCCCCTTAAGGTACGAGACGATGAAGATGTTGAATACATGTTTGTTAGTCATGAACATTCAGGCTGCAACTGTATTGAGTTGTACATTACTCTTCAACCATGTATATCATCTCAACAGTCTCAACTAACCGGTCAGGATGAATCTGGTGAAGATGATCGACAGTGGTCAGATGACGTCAACCCAAAAGCAGAGGCATAAGTGGATGTCGTTGATGAAGAAGAAGAGGAGACCGAGATACAGGTTGATCACATGCTGAACAACGACGATGAAGATGATGATCAACCACCACCAATACCTCCTAGTCATGTCTACAATCCGCCTCAACATGTGACAAATATGGATCTTCACGGCGATGAAACATCCAACAGTGTTTTCTATAATCCTTATCCGAGATCAAAAGGCGAATTAAAGGTGGGAGACATGTTTCGTACCAAAGAAGAATGTGTTCTGGCAATCAAAAAATTCCACATGATCAACTCTGCTGACTTTACAGTGAAACACACTGATTCTAGAAGGTATGTTATCGAATGTCGTAACATGCTTTGTAAGTTTCGTTTGGCTGCGTCTTACAAGAAGAAAAATGACTCTTGGGAGATCACTTCAATAGACCCACCGCACAGTTGCATTGCAACTAACGTTGAACAAGATCACCGTAAACTAAGCGCAACTTTGATATGTCAAGACATTATGCCATTGGTTAATAAAGACCCATCAGTGAAGGTGAGTATAATTATATCCCATATCAGAACAACATATAATTATACTCCGTCTTACAAGAAAGCCTGGATTGCGAGGACAAAGGCTGTTGAACAAGTTTTCGGCAACTGGGAGGATTCATACAAGGAATTGCCACGGTTTTTATGGGCACTAAAAACATATGTCCCAGGAACTGTGGCAATTATGGAGACAGTGCCAGCGATGATGCCAGATGGAACCTGTGCTACAGGTAATAGAATATTTCACCGTCTCTTTTGGGCATTTGACCCGTGCATCAAAGGTTTCGCATTCTGCAAACCTATTATTCAAATTGATGGCACTTGGTTATACAAAAAATACAAGGGTACTTTGCTCATGGCGGTTGCACAAGACGGCAACAACAATGTCTTTCCCATTGCCTTTGCTCTTGTTGAAGGTGAAACGGATGGTGAATGGGGTTTCTTTCTTCGACATCTCATAACGCATGTGGCTCCACAAGCCAATCTCTGTTTGATTTCTGATAGACATGCTGCCATTGAGAGTGCCTACAACAACCATGACAACGGATGGCATGATCCTCCTTCTACAGATGTCTATTGTATCAGACACATTGCACAAAACTTCATGCGTGCTATAAAAGATAAGAATCTTCGCAAGAAGGTGGTGAATGCTGGGTATGCTTTAACTCAACCGTCATTTCAATATTATCGTGATGAAATTAGACCGTCTAATGAAGACGCAGGGAGATGGATAAATAACATACCAGTAGAGCAGTGGACAAGGGCATTTGATAGAGGTTGTCGATGGGGTCACATGACAACAAACATTGTGGAATGCATGAACGGGGTATTCAAAGGAATTCGAAATCTGCCGATAACTTCCTTGGTAAGATCAATCTATTATAGGTTGGCTTCTATGTTCGCAACCAGAGGTGAAAGATGGAGTGCGGTGTTAATGTCCGGGCAAGTATTCAGTGAGTGTTGCATGAAGGTCATGAAAGAGGAGAGCATCAAAGCTAGCACACACGCTGTAACAGTCTTTGACCATCATAGACAAAATTTCAGCGTCCAGGAAACAATGGGCCACAACGAGGGGAGACCAAATTTAGCCTACGCTGTTAGACTAAACAGAAGTTGGTGCAATTGTGGAAAATTCTAGGCCTTCCGCATACCTTGCTCCCATGTCATAGCAGCATGCGTTTATACTCGTCAAGACGCTTAGAGCCATTTATCTGATGTGTACAAGGCCAACACCATCATGAATGTATATGCTCAAAGCTTCTCAATACTACCAATGGAGGATTACTGACCTCCATATGAAGGTGATATTGTTTGGCACAATGACGAGATGCGTAGAAAGATGAAAGGAAGACCAAACAGCACACGTATAAGAACATAGATGGATTTCACAAATAAAATGATAAGATTATGTAATATCCGTCATCAACCAGGACACAACAAGAACAACTGTCCCAATCGAGGAGCATCATCTAGGTCTTAAGCTTTTTGTAACATTGTATTTCTGTAACATTCAATCATTATATATCATTAAGTTCTTATTACAACGAGGTTCACAACAAACATCAGTACAAAACATCTGAAAACATTAATATTTCTAACTGATTACAACAATCAAATTGATATCGTCTCGATCGAACATCATTTCCCTAGCATCCTTATCAGTCTTCATTCGCACCCAACCAAAGATACTGTCAAGTCTCTCAATACTTCTGATTTTTTCCCCTTCTGGTATTTTCCCATCTAACCAACGAACCAGCTCCCTTTTCAGTTGATCGAACATGGTGATGTTCCAAAACAGCATCAGCATTTGAGGTTTGTCTCTCGCATAAATCACCTTTCCGTATCGGCGACGAACACCAAACATGATAGCCAAATGATTATATGAGATTGGAACAATTAGTCACACAACGCATCTATTTATAAGACAAAAAATGCATTTTATGAGGAGTCTCTAATTGAATTGGCGACTCCTCTTAAAACCTACACATGAGCGCCAATTGGATTGGCTAGGGCACCTGTCCTATCCAATCCAATTGGCACCTCCATTCAAGTTTTAAGAGGAGTCGCCAATTCAATTGGAGACTCCTCCTAAAAGTGGGTATTTTGGATTTTTTTTTTAAAACCAGAGAGATATTTTGGGAATTTCCTTAAAAAAATGGATTATTTTTGTAAAAGAACCTACTATTTATGAGAGATTTATTCCATCACTAAATTAAATAATTTTGTGACATTTATATTTCATCACTAAATTGCACAATAATAGTCTAATGTTATTTATATTTTGAAACTAATCAATGAAGACCTGCACAAAGTAATCAAAATTGTATTTTTTTTCTGCCTGATTTCATAATATTTATAATACAAATTAATTTATCAAATAAAACTAAATAAATAATACACTGTGTGAAACACTATAATGTATTTGAAAGTATCATAAATATTTACCAAATCAGAATTAAAAGATTACAACTTAGAGTGTGAGTTCTCAACAATTTTACAATGTATTTCATCTATATATCAGAAATATCATATAAATGCTTACTATTTAAAACTAATATTAATTCATGATTACAGATACAGGATCCCAATCCCTTCCTTTTTTTTTTTGACTCAGAATGGCATCAATTTTGATAGTGAGTAAATTTGTTTTTGCATCCAATAATAGAGTTTACTCAACCTTTTGAAAACACAGTATTTAATAAATTGAAAAAATCAAATTTAGCAACTGCAATTTAATATAGCAACCACTATAATATATCCATCATACATAAAACTATCCATCATACCTTCTTTCGGTGAACTGTAGAATAGTATTTAGGAGGCTGAATTTAAAGGATGATTAAGACTGCTCTTATCCAAGAGTCTAGCTTGAAAATTTAAATCTGCATGAAAACAAAATTCAATGAGGGACTAATTTTTAAATGATTTTCAAAATGGTGGGACGGCTAAATCGTTTTCAAAACCATATGTTTTCAAAGGAGCTTCAATATTGTATTAAAATTTTATAACTATAACACAAGTGGATACAATTGTAAGAGTACAAAATAAAAATATATCTAATATTGTTAATATATGGCAAATTATTTCTTCCATGCGGTTTGCAATTGTTATATGTGTTAAGATTATTTTAAGTCTTTAATTTAGGAGGAGTTTAAGATTATTTTAAGTCTTTAATTTAGGAGGAGTTTGTAAATCTAACTTTGATATTTTAAGTTGAAAAATAATTTTTAATAATATAAAATTTAGGGGGAGTTTACAAACCCCGCTCTAATATTTTTATGTGATTAAACCAAGTAAAAATTGTTCATCAAAATACATGATTTTGTCATCATCAAAAAAGGAGAGATTGTTAAAATAAGATTTGATTATGTATTTGACTTTTAGTTTTGATTATAACAATACATTCTTTCTTAGAGAATAATTTTGTACACTAATATCTTTTATCTAGTGTGTAGCTTTTACTAACAAGTTCTGACTCTGAAGCAATGATGTATGACATCATCAGATTCTGGAATCAACACACTCTGACTCTGAGGAGATACAAGTATTTTACAAGATGCTGTCAATTTCTAGAAAGCTCTTAGACAACAGTTCTAATGGACGTTCGTGTTAAAACTTCTGACTGTAGCTCTGACTGACGAGCCTCTGAAGGTTTGTCTGCCTTCAAGATTTTGCGCTCAAGTTCTGAAGATTTCAAAGAACAAGATCTGAAGACTCTGAAGACCAGGTTTTGAGGAACTGTGTCAAGACTCTAAAGACCAAGATTATGAAGATTTTGTCAACTTGTCTCTTGATCCTTCTAAGCATGCTTCAACATCATTTCATCAGAAGCCTCTAAAGATTAGAAGATAAGATCAAAAGGTTTTGTGTCAGGAAAATAATACACAATACAAGATCACCCTTTCCTCCATTACGCTGATTTTGTGGGCTAAGGACAATACTATTGTACCATTTTGCCTCCTATATGCAAACCATTATGAAAGAGACAACTGCATTCAGTATTCCAATTCTACCCTCCAATGATTCTTTTAAATACCTATATAAAGGATACTTGAAGACTAGAAGATGCTGCTAATTCACTGCGCTCACAACCACGCTATTACATACACTCTTGCTGAAATCATATTATTTATATGTATAGTTTTGTAAACACACAAGAGTTTTTGCTCATTACTGTGTGAGAAATATTCATTGTATTAACTTGTGTTAATCTGCTTTCTTAGAAGCATTCTTTGTAAAGACAACTTATAAATCTCAAATATATTTGGATGGTTTCCTTGAGTGACTAGGTTTTAGTCAGATAGACTTAAGAAGACAAAGACGTTTTATCTTTGTGGTTGATGTCTGTAATTAGGTTTTGGTTATATCGGATTAAGTCCTTCTTGTGAAGGCAAAATCGCCTCGGTAGGGTGAACTGGAGGTAACTTCGTTGACAGCGAATCAGTATAAAAATAACTTTGTTATTTTTCTTGTTTGTGTTTTTGCTTTATTGAGTTGGTTTTGAAAAAGCTTTTATTTTGAGAAACCCAATTCGAACCCCCATTTCTTGTGTTTCTTGCCACCTTCATTTAGGTGCAATTTATGTGGAGGAGACATGTGAATGCAAGTTGTTCGTTGGAAGAGATAAGTGAGGAGGTCCAGTTTGCTAATTTTTAGAAGAATAACCTGTATTCCAACATATACAATACGGGTTAGAAAGATCACCCAAATTTCAGTTGCAGTAATAATCATAGTTCAAATGCCAACCACGGGATGCAACAAAGCCAACAAGCTCCATTTCGAAGGAAGCCATCACAATTGGAGGATACTTTGCAGAATTTCATTAAAGCTACTTAAAGTAGTTTTGATCAGGTAACTAGGAACCGTGAAGTTTTGAGCATAAACCATGATACGTCAATCGGGAATTTGGAGACTTATATTGGTCAATTATCCAGAAAAGTAGTTGCTTTTCCAAGTTCAAGTGGTGGATTCACTGGTAACACTGTTGATAATCCTAAAAATGAAACATGCAAGGTTGTGGATACAGATTTTAGGGTAGTTACTAAAAAGGATAAAGCTGAAAGAGTTCAAGAGGATGAAATCAAGAAAAAGGAAGGTGGAAGTGAAAAGGAGGAGAGTGCAAATCAAGGTGACAAAGAGGAAAGAGGAGTCATCACTGATCAACTTATAGATAAAAACTTTCCTTGGAAGAGAACAAAGAAGCAAATCCTGAATGAATTGAACCCACATTTACTAGAGTACATAAAACTATCATATCCCATCATTAAGAAGAAACTGGTCCATGAGGATGAGGTCAGAATGTTTGAAAAATTTAAAGAAGTTATGAGGCAACTTCAGGTAAATATTTCTTTTCATGTGATTTTAGAGTTAATTCCCAAGTTTTCTAAGTTTATGCAGGTATTGCTGAAAGGTGGAAAGCAAAAGTTGGCTCAAGAACATGTCAACATGGCAGAGAAAGAGGAGACAATAGAACCGTTGAAAGTTCCACTAAAGATGAAAGATCTAAGGGAGTTCAACATCACTTGCACCATTGTGGGTTAAAAATCCCACATGCTTTATGTGACCTAGGATCGAGCATCAATGTCATGTCGCTGAGCAAATTGAAGGAATTAGAGATAGGAGAGATCATATTGAGCAACATGACACTCGTTTTGGCTGATTCATCGGTGACTCGTCTTCTTGGTATCGTACAAGGTGTGGTAGTTCATATCGATGGTTTGACCTTCCCTACTGACTTTGCGGTGATTGACATGAAAAATTATTCAGAAGGGTAAGTGATTCTCGGACGCCCATTCTTGTAAACCGGGAAGGCAAAAATAGATGTGGAGACAGGTGAATTGATTTTGAAGTTTAATAAGGATAATGAGGTGTTTAATGCATATCAATGGACGCCATATGTGGAATATCTAGAGACATGCTATCAATTGGAAGATAAAGGTAATGAAGTCCACAAAAGAATATAAAAAGGATTTTTCACCAGCGTGAGGGTATCCCTTACGCCTAGCATGTTTTGAGCATTGAACGACAAACTATTGATGGAAAAGAAGCGCTGGATAGGAGGCAACCCGTCATTTTTAATCAGTTTTTGGTTTGAAAATTTTATTTTATTTTTATTCAAGATCATCCACAAGAGGAGTTAGCTACTCAAGCGTAACCTTGACATGAAGATCTATATTATCTTTAATAAATAAGTTTGTAGCTATTTTATTTCTTTCAGATTGCAAGTTTAGCACTTTAGCATTGAATAAATTATCCAAAAGGAACTTGATCATCACCATAGAAACTAGAAACTTGAAGGCGAAAGATGAGAAAGGAATCAACGGACTTGTACTCAACCTACAAATACCTCATCTAGTAAGGTTTGAGTCAAATATTTCCATTGTTCACTTTTTTTTTATGTATGAGTGTATTCATGCATTATTCTTTTATCTGGTTTGATCTATTTCCGATTAAGTTATCTGGTTTGGCCAATACACATTGAGGTAATTTTTTGTTTATAACTTTGAGCCTTTGTAAATCATTGTGTAGTAATAGGTATATCCATTGCTAACCACTTAGAGCCTGTGACTTTCTTTCAGTGATGTAGCCTAAAATTCTTAGCCATATTACTTGAAAGATATTTTCTTACCATCCTCTCTTTGGAGTTAGGTAGAAGTATAGTTCCTAAAGTATATGAAAATTATTAAGTTTGGGGTTGCTCTTGGAAGGGATCAAAGTTTTAAGTTTAGGGTTGGGGTACTAGAGAATATGGTCAAAAATTTCAAAAAAAATTGTGAAAAAGAAGTGGAAAAAGACACGTCTTCAAAAAAAATGAATGAGAAAGGAAAATAATGATATTATAAGGAGGGTCAAAACTCTATAGTACTATCAAAAAGGAACAAAGAGGTATGATGATAGAAGGAGAACTAGGAACCTAACTTCAAAGGTTTAAACCTACTTTCCTCAAAATATCCTACCCTAACATAAGCCAAGTTACAACCTGAAAAGTACTTTAATGTGTGTGTTGTGATTTCTATGATGAATTCTATTAGAACATGATCAAGCTAAGTTTAATTGATTTTGTATGTTGATTGAGAGATCATCATATTCATTGAGGAAGTTATAGTGAGCTGAGAGACAGGTTGCGTACTCATCAATGTTGAGGAGATTTTTCTGAATTCTTCGGATAGAAGTTGGGAGCTAGAACAATGGTCAGGTAAAAGAAATATTTAATTTGGGGATGTTCGATTGTTATTGTGTGACTTGTTGTCTGTTGAAATATGCGCAACAATTCAAGTTTGGGATTGTGATGACAGTCCATCATTGCATATATTTTGTCGAAGAATCGGAGTAAAACAAGTGAAAGTCGAGCAAATATGAAGAAGAATTACCAAAGAATGAGGGGAAAATAACTAAGTGTGCAAATTGTGCACTTAGTGAAAATTTGAGTGAAAAGGGAGAAAAAGTGTGTAGTCACTAGAATAATCATGTGCACCATCATGCATGCGATATTGCATTTAAAGTTGCATCGCACGTGTGATGCAAGGTATCACGCGCACGATGGTCACTTTTCTAGGTTTTTTCTGACGCGTTCTGGTCCATTCTGACACCTTTAAAAATGGATTTTCTGCACTTTCACAAAGGTTGCAAAAATTGGAGATTGAAGCATGATTCTGAGGGTACAGATGGAGATTTTTAGAGCATTTAAAGTTATTGGAGGCCATCACTTCAAGGGACTTCTCATGTTATTTTTATCTATCAATTATGGTATTGTTAATTGCACTATGGGTAGCTAAGCTCCTCTAGGTTAGGTTGTGTTATGATGAACCTATTTCTATATTGTTGGATTCTATGTTAATTTGACCATTGTATGAACCTATTGCTCTATAATCTTATTCAATTTCTTATTGTTTGTAATACGTTTTATGTGAGATACTCTTTTAATCTGATTTTGGACACATAGGGAATACTAACCATTAGTTTATGTGTTGGACCTAGGGTAATTGTTGTACTTACGCTGATTGAATAGGGATAGGATACCCCGAGTAGTGGCATAGAGAATTAATGTTTTATACATCTCTTAGCCCTGCTTACGCTGGAGGACTAAGGATAGAAAGCTCATAGTAGTGGTTAGTGGGCTATTTCGTGAGGGATCAACTATAACGATTTTGCTAGTTTAATGTGGGGTTATAGTGATTAGATCATTTATACAGGGCATCAAACATGAACAATAGAGGAATAAGGGATTCTAGAACATAATCTGACCGCTTTCATAATATTTTTTTACTCGCTTATTTACTTTTTGCACTGAAACTCGACCCCCCTGCCCTTTACTAGTTTTAATAAATTGCACATATTTTGTCTTGCTTGGAGGCAATCCCTGTGGATTCTATTTTTTTATTACTTCGACATTATCGATACACTCGAGAAGTCAACAATTTCCAAGAAGATACAATATCTCCCATCATTCTAAAGAATGAGAAACAAAAGGAGGAGATATATGTGGAACTAGATAATATTGGAGTGTGAGGCTTAGGTGAGGTGTCTGAAATAATAACGTGGTTGCTAGATTTATTGGGGGTTGTTTATAATTGGTTAAATTTAGTGGTGATTTAGGATTTTGTTGAAGTTTTTAAAAAGGAGGAATTAAGTGTTCATGAACATTTGATTGGAAGCTTAGTCAAAACTGAATTTAGAAGAACTAAGGATGTCAAATATTTTTTCAGGTGAAGGTTCATGTTCACATTGATCATATGGAGGTGATTCATGTTTTAATGATTGATTTTTTTTATTAAAGGGTAATTGTTTTTAGGATTATGGTTAGGTTATGAATGGAATTTTAAGGTTGGTTGAGAAATGGTTTGTTTCACAGAGGATTGGATGGTAGGGTTGATGGATTGAAAGGTGTGATAGTTCCACCAAAGGGTGTTATATTAGAGGGTGGTGATGTGGGAAATATTGAAGGATCAAATACTTTGTTGGTTTTATTGAGGGATGTGATTTTGAGTTGGATATGGATTGTTCATGTGTTATTGATGAGTGGAATACGATCAGAGCGGAGCAAGAGTAAGCGCTGAATTTTCAATAAAACTATCAACAAAATTAATAGAAGAGAGAGTGGAATTTCTCTTAGGGTATGCTTATCTCTTCAATGTGTTTTGTTGCTTGTCCATATGTTTATTATTTTAGTAATTGATTCCCACACAATAAGAAGTGCTACACATCTCCTAAAAATGGATTTTGCATGCATAAAGTAGGAATTTTAATAAAAGTCAATGCATTTTGATTCAAATAAGAAAGTTTGAGACAAAAATCAAGAAGTTTTCACTAGCATGATTTGGATCATACAAAATCTTGATTCAAATCAAATATTTATATATTTTTCGTAATATTTGCTTATGGAAATGTGATTGGTATCATGAGGATACTTGATTTGAATCATGAGCAAGTTTGAAAATTTCAATTCGCATATAAAAATGTGATTTGAATCACGACCATACTTAGTTCGAATCAAATTCGATTTTGATTTGGATCATGATTTGATTTGATTCGAATCACGAGGGAGTTATTCCATTTTGAAAGCATTTATTGATCCTTTATTTAAATATGGTCTAGTTTGATTCAAATCAAATGACTCGAGTCATAACTTGAATCACAAAATGTAAATCTGAGTTGTTCATATACTTGATTCTCTCTCTCTCTCTCTCTCTCGATGAATAATTCATTTTTGTCTTTGACTCGAATCAAATGTCATCTTACATTATTTTTGTGTCTCATCTCTAGAACATATAAAATTATTTTCTCTCTCAAATTTTAAAACAACCTTTGATAAATTTTGGTGTTCATCATTCACACATTCAATTCTCTCTAGGAGAAACCTTGAAGAAAAAACTTTTTTGAGAGTCAATCTCTTGAGTGAGAAACTTTGATTTACGTAAGATCTTCTGAAACTTCATCTTTTATCTCAAACATTAAACACCATTGACGAGTATGAGTGTTGCAAAAATATATGGGTAGTGTGAGTTCTTGTCGTGAGTTCTTCTGAAACTTCATCTTCTATCTCAAACATTAAACACATTAGAGGTGCTAATTCATCATTTTTTTTGTTGCATTCCTTAGAATTTCATTGTATATTCATCCAAATACATAATTTCTAAAAACACTCTTCAAACTTCTACTTCCGCTCTTAACTCTATTTTGAAAAATATTTTTAAAAATAAAGGTCTATTCAACCCCTCCCCTTATCTAAATCATTTTACACCATATTCAACAGCAGGGAGGGGTGCATTAAGTACCTAGTATATTTCTAATTTTTCTAAAATGAACCAGTTCTTGAGAATCTTCTTCATTTTCAATTTATTCATAGGAAGTAGTCACTTTCTCTTTAATAACCATAAAATTGTTTTTAGGTTCTTCTTCTTTCATATAGTATAGGCATAAGAGGGAGTGGAAATATTGGCAGTTCAAAAGTTGGGTTTTCTAGCTTCTCAGTAATAGTCATTTTCATGTATTCTTAGATAACTTCTTTATCTTCAAATACAAGAGGGGGTGTATTGTGATAAAAAAATTAAAAAACTTTCAAGAAATTTGATTGATTTTAGGATTGACTTTAAGAAAGGAGAAGAAAAAGAGAACTAAAGCGAAAAGGTCAATAGCAGTGATTTCATAAAAAATAAATCTTTCAAGTTGGCTTGAATAAAAAAAGTTCGTAAGTTCAAAGCTAACAGAATGGCGCGATCATGGAAGTAGTTGTTAAATTTGTTTACTTGAGCAAGAGTAGAAAAATAGACGAATTCAAAGTTGGTCGATGAAGATGGAGATGTTCTAACACACTTTGGTGGCATGGGAATTTTGAGTAGATAATGATGATGAACTTTCAAGAAAGTAGTAAAAGAAATAGTAGAAGATGATAGAATATGCGTGCCTTTTGATTTGAAACCCCATAATCAATTATGATCCGGGAATAATTGTTTATAAAGCAATATTTTTAGATTTTTTTACGAGTTTGGGCTTGTTTGCTTGTATCTTGGTCCACTTTCTTTCTTCACCTTCCTTTTTAACTTATGTATAAATACTTTAACTTGCAAACAATTTGTAAAATACTATTAGTTTCCTTGAAAAAATATTTTATTTCAAAGGACACAAAATTAAGATAGAACAACTAATATTTGTGAAAGAGATGCAAAGATATACCTTAACTCTTCTTAAACAAATTATTCACCTTTTCTTACCAATGTTTAAGAAGATTTATGAGTATTTAAAAGGTTTCTTACCTTTTATCCATTTTTGATAAGATACCAAATATAAACTTAAATTTTCTTTTTTATATATATTTTTCTCATAATTTCTTAAGAATGTTTTAATATCGGAGACATCCACTTAATTTTCTTTTCATTTTAGGGATCTTTTTCTTACAATATTTTTGAAAATATCACCCTTTTGGAGTAGATTATTGTTATTATAGTTGATTGAATTATTTTGTAGGCAACATGTTAAGCAAGATGTTCTGACTTTATGCAAAACATTATGTTTCATACTATTTACTTGGTGCGCGTTCCTTATTTGATTGAATTTTGCTCCAACAAGATTTTGTCATCATAAAAAATAGGAAGATTGTAAGAATAAGATTTTGTTCTGCATCCGACCTTTAGTTTTTTAGAGAATAATTTTGTACACTAATGATTTTTATCTAGTGTATAACTTTTGCTAACAGGCTCTGACTCTAAAGCATTGACGCGTGACGTCATCAGATTTTGGAATCAACACACTCTGACTCTAAAGAGATATAATTGCTTTACAAGATATTGTCAAGTTATAGAAAGCTCTTACACAACGGTTCTGATGAACGTTTATGCTAAAACTTCTTCTGATTGTGACTCTGATTGAATAGTCTCTGAAGGATTGTCAGCCTCTAAGACTTTACACTCAAGTTCTGAAGAGTCTGAAGAACAAGATCTGAAGACTCTGAGAACCAGGTTCTAAGGAACTGTGTCAAAACTCTGAAGACCGAGGTTTTGAAGATTATGTCAATTAGTCTCTTAATCCTTCTAAGCATGCTTCAACATCATTTCATCAGAAGCCTCTAAAGATTAGAAGATAAGATCAAAAGATTTTGCGTCAGAAAAATAGTACAAAATACAATATCACGCTTCCCTTCACTACACTGATTTTGTGGGCTAAGGAGAATATTATTGTACCATTTTGTCTCCTATATGCAACCCGTTACTCAAAGAGATAACTACAATTTTCTATTCCAATTCTACCTTCCAACAGATCTTTTAACTTACTACACTCATATACACGCTCTTTTGCTATAGTATATATTTTTTATGTATAGTCTTTGTAAACATAAGAGTTGTTGCTCGTTATTATGTGAAGAAATTCATTGTATTAATGTTGTGTTAATCTGCTTTCTTAGAAGCATTACTTGTAAACACACACTTGTAAATTTCAAAGTTGTTTGAGTGGTTTCCTTGAGTGACTAGGTTTTAGTCAAATAGACTCAAGAAGACAAAGACAGTTTGTCTTTGTGGTATCTGAAATCAGTTTCGGTTATACTGGATTAAGTCCTTATTGAGAAGGCAAAATCACCTTGGTAGGGTGGATGGAGGTAGTTTTGTTAACAGCGAACCAGTATAAAAATAACTGTTATATTTCTTATCCGTGTTATTGTTTGATTGAGTTGGTTATGAAAAATGTTTTATTTTTAGAAACTCAATTCAAACCCCTTTTCTTGTGTTTCTTGCGAACTTTAGTTTAATTTTTTAGTTGATATTATATATTTAATATAATTATTTCAAATAATTCATACATTAAAATATTGAAATTATAGTATTGAATGAGTAATCAATGGGTAATTAAATATTGAAAGATCTTTTTCAAGTTATAAAAATACTAAAATAAAACAAAATATTTTTCAAATGAAAATGAACTTTATAATTTAGTAATTATAATTTTTTTTTATAATAAGTTAAAAGTAAGGATTTAAAGTAAGTGGTCAAAAATAATTGTCACTCTACTTTTTTTAAGTGTATTGTTGTATAAACATTTTATAAACGAGAAAAAATATATTGTTGATATAGATAATTTTATTAACGGAAAAAATATATTGTTAATTCAAATATTTTTATAAAAAGAAAAAAATAATATTATTGATACAAGTATTCTTATAAACAAAAAAAATTGAATTGTTGATACAAATATTCTTATTAAAAAAAGTATTGTTGATACAATAATTTATAAATGGATAAAAGTGTATTATTGACATAATCATTTTTATAAAAAAGAAAAATATACTATTGATACAAATATTTTTATAAACAATAAAAAAATATATTTTTGATACAATTATTTTTATAAAGAAGAAAAAGTATATTGTTGATATAGTTATTTTTATAGAAGAGAAAAAATATATCGTTGATATTAATATTTTTACAAACGGAAAAAAGCATATTATTGATATAAATATTTTTATAAATAAAAAAAAAATTATTATTCATATAAATATTTTTATAACTGAAAAAAGTTCTATATTTATGATTATGTGAATATCAGGATCTATTTTAGTATAAAAATAAAAACTTACTCAAAAAGAGAAAAAGTTGCACAAAATTTAAGCAGAAAAATCATGTTCTATATCAATCAATTTATCAAATAATATAACACATGATTTTCATTTAATAATTGAATTATTTTACATGAGAAAATAATATTATCTTCTTTAAAGTGCAAAAATGAAAGTCAAACAATTAGGAGGAAAGTAGCAACTAGCAAGTGCTCTTCTCACAGAAAAGCAAATGGCTGTCTCTTTCTCTCTCTTGCCCGGTCTGCCCGGTTTCCTCCTTTCACATATCATCCCTGCCCGTCCTGCCCGTTGTTGAAAAAAAAACTCTCTTTCACATGCAAATGCTAATTCAATCTCTCTCTTTCCCTCATACATCCCCTTTGGACTCAATTTCCTCAACCGGGTTGTCTTTGTTTTAGTCATTAGTTTCATCCTTTTTGCTATTTTCACTCATAACTATGATGTTTTTGTTCTTTTGGTGATGTTTTTGTGAGATTTCTTGAACTGGGTCTTTTCTATTTTTGTCTAATTTTATAACCTGGCTCTAAAGTTTGAAACTTTGTGGTGAATTTTGAATATGTAAAAGAAAATTCTAAGTGTTTTTACAAGATGGGGTTTAGGGATAATGCAATTAAAGCAGGGAGTTTGGATGTGGGGAAGAAGTCAAAGGGAAAGATGAAGAAGGATGGTGATGAGAAGGAAATTGGGTGTTGTGTTAAATTTAATTGCTTTGGAAAGTGTATACCTTCAAGATCAAAAGTTGATTCTTCTAAAAGTGGCACCACAAGTGCTTATAGTGGTAATTTTCTTTCCTTTTATGATGTTCTATTTCTTTTGTTTCTGGAAATGATTCTTGTTTTGCATTATTTCTAGGTAGAATTAGAAAGATTTGTTTTTAATGTTTAATCTTATGTTCTGTCAATATTAAGCACCTGAAAAAAGATGATGTGTATGTTTTAGTGTCTGACATCGATACCGACATGATATCGACATTTGTGATTACATTCAATTTATTTATTTTTCAAATTATTATTACTATCAATGTGGGTGTGATGTCCAGTATCCATGTATGTGTCCGTACTATGAAGTGTCGGTATGCATGTCTGTGGCCGTGCTTCATAGACTATGTCTCTGTTTGAATAAACTAAAACTTAACTAAGCGCTTATAGCATAATAAGCGCTTATATTTAGTAGTGACTTTAACTGATAATAAGTGTTTTTTATTAGTGGATAAAGCATCTGCATATGAGAAAAGGGAAAGAGAAAGGAGTGCTCCTCCGGGATCGTCGACAACTAGTAATGCAGAAAGTATCCCTTCTACTCCAAAGTTCAGTGAGGAATTGAGGGTTTCTTCTGATTTGAGAAAATTCACATTCATTGAGCTAAAGATGGCGACTAGGAATTTTCGACCCGAGAGTCTTCTTGGTGAGGGAGGATTTGGTTGTGTCTTCAAAGGTTGGATTGAAGAGAACGGAACTGCACCTGTGAAACCAGGTACTGGACTTACCGTTGCGGTCAAGACCCTCAACCACGATGGACTTCAGGGTCACAAAGAGTGGCTTGTATGAATGAAACTTACTTATATACCCTTTTTCTCGGCTATTTTTTTCATTAGATGAATTTTGTTTGCGTTACCTTTTCATTAACATTCATGAATTTTGTTTTGTTTTCCTTTCCAGGCTGAGTTAAACATTCTTGGTGATATTGTTCACCCGAATCTGGTTAAATTGATTGGTTTTTGTATCGAAGATGATCAAAGATTATTGGTTTATCAGTTTATGCCTCGAGGAAGTTTGGAGAATCACCTCTTCAGAAGTATGATATTAACCTGTTTTATTTATGTCGCATGTCTTCACTACTACTTTTTTGTGTGTGTGTTCAGTCAGCACGTCCGTGGTCGTTAGATCGAGATCAGACAATACAATAAACAAGTAGATTTTGTGGACTGTCTGGTTTCGATCCAATGACCACCGATGTGTTGATTGTGTGAGATTTGTGACTGCAGCAAATTCAAATTTGTTATCGGGTTCATAGGCTTATAAAATTTTGTATGTATGAGGAAATTTATTGTTTTCTGGTAACAACCATGAATTGTGCAGAAGGGTCCTTGCCTCTTCCGTGGGCGATTAGAATGAAAATTGCGCTCGGTGCAGCAAAAGGACTTCATTTTCTCCACGAAGAAGCTCAAAGGCCTATAATCTATCGTGATTTCAAGACGTCTAATATTCTATTAGATGCGGTACGTGAGTTCGTTATGGGAAAAGGTTTTCAATTATTTTTCGATTATTCCTCAACTTCAAAACATTAAAGAAAAATTACTTTTTTAGGAATATAATGCAAAGCTCTCTGATTTTGGACTTGCTAAAGATGGTCCTCAAGGTGAAAATACACATATATCAACAAGAGTTATGGGAACATACGGCTACGCAGCTCCTGAGTATGTGATGACGGGTTAGTTTCCTCTCATATTCTTTTGTTTCATAAATTTAAAAATTCATAATGTGATCAACACTTTAGGGTAGGGGTGGCAAACGGGCAATGTACGCCCCCACAAAAAAAACGGGGCAGGGCGGACCCGATGGGCCCTGCACCCCTAAAGTCTAAGAGTTGCAAAATTCATGTTAATGCTCGCGCCTGTAAAAAAACAGAGAGAACATAGTAGAGGGTGCAGACCTAAAACCTTGATCCGTCCTGCGAAAAAATGCAGACAAAACGTGCATGCCCGGCGAGTCAGACCCGTTTTTCCACATCTATTTTAGGACCCTCTTTTTTGATAGACAACTTAATTAAGAGCTTATAGCATAATCATTTATCTTGTAAGTTATTATGTATAAGTTCTAAAGCTTGTCATAAATTTAAGCCTCTTTTTTCCCTAGTACAAATTTAAGATTTTACATCTTTGTGAGGAATTGACATAATAAATGATAAATATTTGCTAATTGTTTTATACATTTTTTTCCTTTCATATACTAAATTGTTTGTTTAACTACTTTGTAAATCTAGTTGAGGTAGTTAGAAGAATTTTTGGTTGTAAAACAAATCCAAACATTAAAATGATGATGTTACAAATAATTATTGTCGCTTTGTTTCCCATTTTTTCGAAGATTTGTACCGTTGCACGTGATCAGTTTTAATTTTGACCTGAACTGATGATTCTGATTAGGTCATTTGACATCAAAAAGCGACGTCTATAGTTTTGGGGTAGTGCTACTTGAAATGCTCACCGGTCGACGAGCTGTTGATAAGAATAGACCGAACGGGGAACACAACCTTGTCGAGTGGGCAAGACCTGTACTAGGAGAACGAAGATTATTATTCCAGATAATCGATCCTCGTCTCGAAGGTCACTTCTCAGTGAAAGGAGCACAAAAAGCCGCCCAACTAGCCGCTCAATGCCTTAGCCGTGATCCAAAACTCAGACCTATGATGAGTGAAGTTGTTCAAGCTCTAAAGCCTCTGCAAAACCTCAAAGACATGGCTATCACGTCGTATCACTTTCAAGTCGTGCGAGTAGATCGCACGATGTCGATGCCAAAAAACGGTACGCAAACACAGTTAACATCTTTATCGAAGAAAGGTCAACCTATGAGGATATTGTCGAGCCCAAATGGTCAAAACGGTTCTCCGTATCGTCATTACATTAAGTCGCCTAAACCTAACGGATAAGAATCGTGATTTTCACTCGATAATTCGATTATCTATTCATTTGGAACAGAAAGTGTTGTGTTTTGACAATTGGTTGTGAATTTGTTATACATTTTCCACCTTTTCAGAATGTATTCTTTGTAAAGAAAATGAGTGCATGTTATTATTATTCATAGATATTTACTTACTCATCAGTATATATAGTTATTAATGTAATCAAATGTCATATTTTGAAGAACTTTAAATTTATGGATTTAATTTGTAGTTATGATATTCCTCAAGTTATTATTAGTGTTGGATTAGTTCATTGTTCAGTGTGTATTGTAGTTGGTAATTGACTTATCTAGATTCTATTTATTGCTATGTTTTTATAATTATAAGAAACTAGATTGAGACATCGATGTGTTAAGAATTTTTATTTTGTAAATATGAACAACAAATTTATATTATAATATTTTATTATAAATAAGTGAGAAAATAATATAAATTAACTACGAATAAAAAAATGTATGTTTGTAATTTGAGGGTGACATATAAGAGTTTATTTTACAAATTGAAATAATTTAAAATGATATCCCAAATGATTTATATTTTATTTTGATTTTAATGTATTTTTAATATTTGTATCTCTTTTAAATATCGAATTATAAGACATATGTTTTTTTAGTCTTAAAGAAAAATAAAAATTTATTTTCAATTATTATGGAATAATTCAATAGCTTTATAAATATATGTCCAGAATGTCAAATTTGTGTTGCATTAAAAGTATTTTTCAAGTGGTTCTATTTTAAGAAAACAAAAAATATTTTAAAATGTGGATATGAAATCTCTTTTATTTTTAAAATTTTAAAAAATATATTTAGTTGGAGTAATAATAAATTTATTATGAGTAAATTAGTATGATATTTTTTGAAATAAATAAAATTAATAATCAAATATAAATAGATTGTATTTTTGCATTTGTTTGGATTCGAACCCATGATCTTTTATACAGAGAAACAATATGTTTTGACATTTTAAAAATTGAAGATGAGATTTGAGAGATACCGCATAGAAAAATAAATGATGTGGCATAGAAGAAGTTGAATTGTCCTAAAATAGTTTGGTGCACTAGATTTAATATATATAAATAGATTTTAATAACCATAACTAAATTTAATCATCCGTACAAGAAAGTTGTTCTTAACGTCAGAGTTAGAATTAATTTAACTTTACAGTTGGGTAACTAATATAGAATAATTTGTACTTTCAACAGTAAAGAATAATTGACCATAGATACTACACATTCATTGAAAATAACTTGACAGATTTGAAAACACATTGGTGCTAACAGTTTATAACTTGAGAACAGTTTCTATAAGAACACAACATGTTGCACTCTTTAGTATCTCTTGTGAGTGTTACTTCTTTTTGTATCTTCAAATTCCCACGTATCCTTCAATGACTTCCATTTGTGTTCAAAAGTGTCACTAAACTTTTTTGCAATTTGGTAAATATGATTCCTTGGAGGATACGTTACCATTGCATTAGAGAACACAAGACTCATGTCGCTAGCAAACTCATCCTCTGTTGCATACAACCTCATTTTTCTCTCTATTTCCTTCAAACCTATTGCCTTTATCTTACACTTATCAGACTTTGCTATTTTTGGAGGATCTTTCAAATCCCAACCATCTCTATCTACCAACATCCTCTTCAATATCAACCAACATTGCCTCCTCTTAACACACTCCATCAGTTCCTTCAACCCACATTCTTCACCTCTTGTCACAGACGCTGTTTTGGGACAAAGTTTTGAACTTTCTTTCGGACCATTAAAATCTATTTCTGTTTTTGAAACTTGGTTCTTGATCATCTTTTTGTTTTCAACAACAATGTTACTATCCTTTGGTTGAGACGTAACTGTGTTGGAAACTTGGTTCTTGATCTTGATTATCTTCTTGTTTTCAACAACAATGTTACTATCCTTTGGTTGAGACGTAACTGTGTTGAAAACTTGGTTCTTGATGATCTTCTTGTTTTCAACAACAATGTTACTATCCTTTGTTTGAGACAAAGCTGTTGATTTGGTTTGATAATTTGAATCAACCCAATAACAGATTACGACTGGTTTCACAGAATCTTGAATCTTCCTTCTCTTGTTTTCATCTGTGGCGCAAGAATCTGAATCACGTTTTCTTGAACCAGGAGGATAACTGAGCTTGACGATAAGTCTTTTACGAGGTTGTGTTTTCTCGGACAGGGATGCAGAAGAAGGGTTTGTGTTCGATGCTTCTAAGGAAGAAGGTTTGGTGTTATGCGACATGGATGCTTTTAAGGAAGAAGGGTTTGCGATGTGTGACATGGATGCTGTAAAGGTAATGATGTTTGTTTGTAAAGGTTAAGTCTTCAGCATTTCTGTGTGTGTCTGTCTATATATAAGATTTGTTTGTTAGGATATTCAATACAACTTTAAATATTCAATCTTATTCGATAATTAGATTTTATTTGATTCTACCGATATCTAGGGATACATCCTTAATATCTAAAACAACTTTAAAAATTCAATCTGCTTCTTAATTATTTCTTAAAATTCTATTATGAATGAGTCATCGCAAAAGGAAAGAGCCTTTAATTTTTGAGAAGTTGTTTTAACTAACTTGTCGTTTGATTTTCTTTAAAACCTCTTAAAAAATTTTAACAAATAAATAATAATTTTAAAAAAAAAAATTTGTAACAAACAAACGCAAAGTTCAATTAAAAAGTAAGTCTTTAAATATTATTAAATCTTTTTACAAGTGAATAATTTTAATTTATTTTTTTGTTTTAAATTTTAATTCTTCTATTTTTTCTTTTTTGAGTTTTGATCCCCATTTTAAAAATCGTGATTTTGGTCATGTTTTTAAATTTTGAGTTGAATTTTGATAATTTTGAGACTAATATAAAAACTTTAAAAAGGGACAAAAATGTGATTTTTAAAATGGGGACCAAAATTTAAAAAAGAAGAAGTTAAAATAGGGGGACCAAAATAATAATTAAGACAAATAAATATAAAAATATTTTACACTCATATCTTGAATAATACTTTACTTACCCATTAATATTGTTTTAATTCCTTATTTTATCTAATTTACAAAATTAATTTTTTTTATTTTAAATTCAAATAATTTTGTTCACTCTCATTTATTTGCATGGAAAATTAAAAAAAAAAGTCAATCTCTTATTGATAAAATTCCATAAAATTAAAAAGTTAGTATTTAATCTAGAACTATATAAATGTAAGATTTATATAATAAAAGTTCATTATATCATAATAAAGTTAATTATGTATTTCAATATATCTATAATTAAACTTAATTTTAGTTTTTTTAAATTGTTATTTGTAAAAAAAAGTGATTAGTGTCAAACTCTCATACACGGAACTTAAAATAGAGCAATTTTGGATTCAACGGGATAAAAGAAATATTCAAATCAAGAATCAAGTCAATAATTTTAACTACGAAAAGTTAATTTGATTTTCTATTGTAGAATCTTTCTTTCCTATTATGTATTTTCGTGTCATCTTCTTATGTTATATCTCTTAAGCTATTTCTCCTTTCATCCTATATATTTTTATAATTTAGAGAAAGTGTCCTTTTTGTTTCAGGTTGCTCTTGAGTTTTTTCTTGATTTTTTTGGGTGAATTTTCAACATTTCTGTCATCTTTTCTTTCCCTGTCAACTTGGTGTTTCTGGTTCTGTTTGTCTCTGGTGGCTAATCTTGTTAGAATTAATTTTATTATTTTTTATATAAGGCATGCTTGTCATATCTCAAATTCACCATATCCTTCGCAATGATTATCTAGGTCACTAACCCTAATCATTTGCATATTCTTATGGTCATTCATTTCATCTGCATGGGCATTGTTCAATACAAGAGAACATGTATTTTGGATGCAACGCTTTGTGCTGGTACCTAATGGGAACTAGGGTTTCCTAGCAGCTAGAAGTTGCTCAACAGTCAAACCCTAATTGGAGGTAGCTCTTGAGACTTGTGTGTGTGCTTATCATTGATGATTCAACTTTAACTTCTTATTGAAGCAAAACCCTAATTTCATCTGATCATTCCATTGTGTGTGTGTGTGTTTCTCTTGCTTGGTCAAACTACACCCAACAATCATTTTTTCATGGTTCATTCATGTTGATTCCTTGGTCTTGATTCCCTTAATATTGTGTTTGTGTCCATTGGTTTGAGCCCAAATACATGGTCCCACAACTTTCATCTGCTTCCATTCCATAACAATTCATCTGGATCATCTTCATGCCTAATCCTAGTCCAGGCCTTGCTATTCCATCTGGTCAATTTTATTCAAGTCAATTTCATACCATGTTCATTGCTTGGTATTTGGTCCATGGATCTTGGGTCAATTAAGGTCATTGTCCATTTTTGGCCTAAGAGGTTCATCCAAGATTTGTCATAGGCCATTCTTTCTTAGTTCATTCATGGATCTCTGCTTTGATTCTATTCAAATTACAAGTCTTGATTCCATTCATACTTGAGTCATACATTACAAAGCCATGTTCAAGTTAGTTCATTTCAATCCAATTTCAAACATGCTCATACAATGATTCTTGATATTCAAATTCCATACAAGTTCAAAAACTAATTCATTTTCATTCAAATGGCCAATTCCATCATTACAATCCATCATACATTGTTCATTATAAAAAATGCAAAAAATTATATGTGGACCAAATGTTGACTTTAGTCAACAATTGACTTTTTGGTCAACTTTGACCAAAGTCAACCCAACTTTTTTTTCCATCCTAAAACCCTAAACTCCTTTCCAAATCTTCAAAGTATCCATCTTGATCTTTGGTTGGCCATTTGTACATTGAGGCTTCAAATTCAAACTTGACCATTTGTGTTCAACCACCATTGTCCACTACATGAAACCATGCCCTACAAAACAAGGAAAGGCATGAGATACAACCACAAAGTCAGAATACATATGCTGCAAACATAGGTCATGTTAGTCCAAGATAGAATTGCATAAGTAAAGACCAAGGCATTAAACCATGAAGCAAAAGCCAAAGAATGCATACATGGCCATGCTACCTAAACCAAAGTTAGAATGAACATGGACAAGACCTGCTACAAATCATCAACATGAATTGAATACACATGGAGTAGAACATGAACTCTATAAAACCAGGGCATGATGAATGAAGTTAGAATGAAGGCAATGGACAAT
Source organism: Lathyrus oleraceus (assembly GCF_024323335.1). NCBI lineage: Eukaryota > Viridiplantae > Streptophyta > Magnoliopsida > Fabales > Fabaceae > Lathyrus > Lathyrus oleraceus. The sequence continues at coordinate 512,016,046 of NC_066581.1, forward strand.
ACCTACTGCACATATGCTGCAGAACACAACATGAAGCAACACATACATGATACACCTGCAGAAATCACAAGCTACAATGCAAACCTAAAACATTCCATGAAGCAATACACCCTGCTACATCAGAAACCATTCACCATATTGCAGACCTGCTGCAGAACCATGTAACCAAAAACCAAGACCTGCACTCCACAAACATGCCAAAATGAATCACAAGTTGGAATGAATGCAGTAAAACCAGGTGTAGCATGAGCAATGCTACATGAAACCAAGCCCGAAATTACAAGCTACTGTCAAGGTTTACAACAACATGAGCAAAGAAATGGACAAAGTCAAAATTGAAATGAATATACCACCTTCTACATGAAACCAAGCCCGAAATTACAAGCTACCGTCAAGGTTTATAACAACATGAGCCAAGTCAGAAGCTTGTTTGAACCTAGACAAAGTGTGACACGGGTTAGAAGCCATTCTGCAATACAATGCCATGACCACTACAGAAAAATCCCAGGACCAACATGTTTTTCACGTGAGCTTTTCAGGATTATTGATTTATAAAATTTGAATTTTATTCACATTTAAATCAGAGCAATTTCTAGCTATGCAAAATCTAACAAACTTAGATCCAATTTCCTAATCTATCCTCTCCTAAATCACTCTATAAAACCATCATCATTCAATCATTTGATCCCCTCTGAGAATCATTCCCTCTGACACCACATCAGAACCTTCATCACTCTCTCACGCATTCTCAACCCTCACTGCCTCAATTCGCATAGAAGAAGAAGAAAGGGAAATATAAGAAGCAATTTTACAAGAAAAAGAATGAGAAAGAAGATTGAAGCATACCTGTGGATTCCGGTGCCGTCTCCGCCGTATAAGTCATCTTCTACGGTAGGTAGGTGTTTTATTCAGCTTCGTTTGGCTTCGAGGACGATACCATGATGTAGTTCGTGGTTCCTGGAATCAAAGCCCTCTCATGAGAGGCTTTGATTCATCGTTATCTTCATTTAATTTCTGGTTTTGTAGATTAGGTTTCATGCATTTTCTGTTTCGATTTGATTGATAGATTTGAAATTAGGTTCAATGGTTGATGGATTTTGAGTGTAGAGTTAGAGGTGATTCGGATGGTGGATTTAATTTCATGTTTGGCAATGTCGGTGTGGCGGAGGAGAAGAGGTCTGGTTGTGGTTTTGTCATATATGAATATTGTTGATTTTTATCATTCTATCATTTCATTACTTGCAATTAGTTTTAGCATTTTAATTATGAATAATTGTTTAATCTTTGATTTGTGATCTTTAATTGGTAACTAATTACTAATTGATAACATAACACCTAACTACTAATTGCTAACATTTTCTTTGAGCAATATACATTCTTCCACTTTTAATTTGAGCAATTTATTTCCTTGTTTTATTTGTTTCTTTTTTACTTTGTCATCTAATCTAAAACGAATAAAAACATGATAAAACGGAAAAGACTAAAAAGATCAGATTTGAGGACATTGGACTATGGACTTGATGTTTGACCTTAGCATGGGACATGGAGTTTATTATGGACTTTGTGTATGACCTAGGCTTGGAGACTTAGAGGATTTGTTAGTACCCTTGCATTTGGACCTTGGACTTTTGTGATTGACCTATGCAACTGTGAGTTTCTGAGGACTTGTAATCTTTTATTACAAGAATGAATTTCAATCATGGTACTACCATAAGGAGACGTGTTAATTCTATTATCCACTTGTTAACTTAGGACACAATGCACACACAAGACTTTCTCTTGGGCTACCTTACAACGAGACACTTTATTTCTCACACCAATCTCTTGTTTTTTTATGTATCCCCTTCCCCAATTTGGTGTAATTTTTACTCGCTTTCCTTTGTTTGTTGTTGCTTGTTAGCAAACCTTAGGAGTTAGGATCGTCACCATTTCATAAATAATAAAACAAACCCTTGATCCAACGCCAAGTGGTCTTTTCAAATAAAGTTCAAAACACAATAAATTGTGATTAGGATTGTATGTCACGAGTCTTAAGTGGTGGAGAAGGAATGAGATTGGAGCTTTCCTATCCTCATTTGGAATATTTTGGACACAAGACGCCTGACTTGGTAGTTTGAAATATTGACCTCTACTCATAGTCTTTAGGGAGATATAAAGTCAAGAACACTATCTTTTCAAAAGATAAAATCGACATCAAATCAGCAAACCTTTTGTTTGCGCCTTAGGACACCATTTCGAAAATCCTTTTTCAAGGTAT